>NC_044996.1:89285184-89407111 GCF_008728515.1 Papio anubis
TGAATGTTGGCCTGCCCTACTAGGTTGGGGAAGTTCCCCTGGATGATGTCCTGAAGAGTGTTTTCCAACTTGGTTCCATTTTCCCCTCACTTTCAGGGAAACCAATCAGATGTAGATTTGGTCTTTTCACATAATCCCATATTTCTTGGAGGCTTTGTTCAATTCTTATTCCTTTTTTTCCTCTAGACTTCTCTTCTCGCTTCATTTCATTCATTTGATCTTCAATCATTGATACTCTTTCTTCCAGTTGATCGAGTCAGTTACTGAAGCTTATGCATTTGTCATGTATTTCTCATGTCATGGTTTTTATCTCTGTCTGTTCATTTGTGGCCTTCTCTGCATTGATTATTCTAGTTATCTATTCTTCCGTTCTTTTTTCAAGATTTTTAGTTTCTTTGCCTTCGGTACGTAGTTCCTCCTTTAGCTCTGAGAAGTTTGATCAACTGAAGCCTTCTTCTCTCAACTCATCAAAGTCATTCTCCGTCCAGTTTTGATCCATTGCTGGCGATGAGCTGCATTCCTTTGGAGGGGGAAATGCGCTCTGATTTTTTGAATTTTTTGAACTCCCAGCTTTTCTGACCTGCTTTTTCCCCATCTTTGTGGTTTTATCTGCTTTTTGTCTTTGATGCTGGTGATGTACTGATGGGGTTTTGATGTGGGTGTCCTTTCTGTTTGTTAGTTTTCCTTCTAACAGTCAGGACCCTTAGCTGTAGGTGTGTTGGAGATTGCTTGAGGTCCTCTCCAGACCCTGATTGCCTGGGTATCAGCAGCAGGGCTGCAGAAGATAGAATATTGCTGAACAGCGAGTGCTGCTGTCTGATTCTTGCTCTGGAAGCTTCATCTCAGTGGCGTACCCTGCCGTTGAGATGTGAGGTGTCAGTCTGCACCTTGTGGGGGATGTCCCCCAGTTAGGCTACTGGGGGTCAGGGACCCACTTGAGCAGGCAGACTGCTCCCATAGGTGGAGTCTACAGAGACAGGCAGGCCTCCTTGAGCTGCTGTGGGCTCCACCCAGTTCGAACTTCCCAGAGGCTTTGTTTACCTACTTAAGTCTCAGCAATGGCAGGCACCCCTCCCCCAGCCTTGCTGCTGACTTGCGGTTAGATCTCAGACTGCTGTGCTAGCAATGAGGGAGGCTCCATGGGCATGGGACCCTCCCGGCCAGGTGTGGGATACAATCTCTTGATGTGCCGTTTACTAAGACCCTTGGTAAAGCGCAGTAGGGTCAGAGTTACCTGATTTCCCAGGTGTTGTGTGTCTCAGTTTCTAAATGGATTCCCTTCTCCCTTGAGCTTCCCAGGTGAGGCGATGCCTTGCCCTGCTTCAGCGCTCGCTGGTCAGGCTGCACTAGCTGACCAGCACCAATTGTCCGGCACTCCCCAGTGAGATGAACCTAGTACCCTAGTTGAAAATGCAGAAATCACCTGTCTTCTGTGTCACTCGCACTGCGAGCTGGAGGCTGGAGCTGTTCTTATTTGGCCATCTTGCTCACACCCCCTCAGTCTAACTTATTTTTGAAAAACAAACTCTTAATTTCATTTATCTTTTGTATAGAATTTTACGTCTATATTTTACTAACTTCTTTAATTTTAGTTATTTCTTTTCTTCTGCTGGCTTTGGAATTGATTTTTTCTTATTATTATAGTTCCCCTTGGTGTGATGTTATATTGTTAATTTGAGATCTTTCCAACTTCTTGAAGAAGGATTTAGTTCTATAAACTTTCCTGGTAACAATGCTTGAGTGGCACCTTAATGACTTTAGTAAGATGTGTCACTATTTTCATTAATTTTAGAGATTTTTTTTTGTTTTCTTTTATTTCTGCCTTAATTTTGATGTTCACCTAAGAGTTATTAATCACTGTCTTTGATTTATGCCTTAATTTCAATGTCCACCTAGGAGTTTTTCATGAGAAAATTGTTTAATATCCATGTATTTGTGTAGTTTTGGGAGATCTTGATATTGATTTCTATTTTTATTTCACTCTGGTCCAAGAGTGTGCATGGTAAGATTTAATATTTTAATTTATTGAGACTTGAAGTCTGACTGACCATGTAGAGTATGCTCCATGTACAGATGAGTTGAATGTATATTCCATGGTTTTTGGGTGGAGTACTTTGTAGATGTCTATTAAGTACAATTGGTCAAGTGTTGAGGTAAAGTCCTGAGTTTCTTTTGTTAGTTTTCTGCCTTGATGATCTGTCTAACACTGTCAGTGGGGTTTTGAAATCTGCTACTATTATTTTGTAGCTGTCTAAGATTTTTCTTAGGTCATGAAGATTTTTCTGTGAATCTGAGCACTCCAATGTTGGGTGCATACATATTTAAGATGGTTCAGTCTTCTCGTTGAATTAAAACCTTTATCATTATATAATGCCCTTCTTTGAATTTCTTGATTGTTGTTGGTTTAAGATCTGTTTTATCTGATAAAAAGAATAGCAACTCCTGCTCTTGTTTCCTGTTTGCATGATAGATCTTCCTACATCCTTTCACTTTGAGCATGTGGGTACCATTACATGTGAGATGGGCCTCTTAGAGAAAACAGATGGTTGGGTCTTGTTTTTTCATCCAGCCTGACACTCAATTTTAACTGGGGCATGTAGCTCATTTACATTCAAATACGTGTGATTTTATTCAAGTCATGCTGTTTGTTATATAGACTTGATTGAATAGTTGTTTTATAGTGCATGCAAGCTATCAGCTTGAGTGTTTCTGTGACAGCCGGTGTCATTCTTTTGAATCCATGTTTAGCACTTCCTTAAGGGCCTCATGTAAGGTTGGTCTAGTTGAAAAATATTCTCTCAGCATTTTCGTGTCTGAGAAGAATTTTATTTCTCCTTCATTTATGAAGTTTATTTGTGAGGATATGAAATTTTTGGCTGGAATTTCTTGTCTTTAGTGATGCTGAAAATAGACCCCTAATATCTTCTGGTTTCTGCTGACAGATCTACTGCTTGCCTGATGGAGTTCTCTCTGCATGTGACTTAACCCTTCTCTCTAGCTGCCTTTAAGATTTATTTATTTATTTATTTATTTATTTATTTATTTATTTATTTTTGCATTGACCTTGATGAATCTGATTACTATGTTCCTTGGGAATGGTCATCTTACATAGTATGTGGCCACCATTATCTGTACCACTTTGATTTGCATGTCAACCTCTTCACCAAGACTGGTGTCAACTTCTTCACCTCAGATATATTTTCCAATTGATTATTCTCTCTCCTTCTCTCTTGAGAATGCTGATGAGTCATAGGCTTGGTTTTCTTATATTATTCCATATTTCTTGGAGTTTTCTTTAATTTTATAATTTCTTTTTTCTTTATTTTTGTCTGACTAAGGTGATCTGTGAAAACAGTATTCAAGCTCTGGGATTCTTTCCTCAGCTTGGTCTATTCTGCTGTTAATACTTCCAATTGTATTATGAAATTCTCGTAGTGAGTCTTTAAGTTCTAGAAGCTCTGTTTTGTTGTTTCCTAAAATGTCCATTTTGTCTCCCATCTCTTGGGTCATTTTACTGGATTCTTTGGATTCCTTGGATTGGATTTCAACTTTCTCCTGAATCTCAGTAAGTTTCATTGACGCCCACATCCTGAAGACTGTGCCATCTCAGTCATTTCAGACTGGTTAAAAACCATTTCTGGGGAGCTACTGGACTTATTTTGAGGTCAATAGGGACACTTGGCTTTTTGGATTTCCAGAGTTCTTGCACTGATTTATTCTAATATTTGAGGATTGGTATTTCTGTAACTGTGGTGTAAGTTCAGTATAGTTAGTTGGCTATGTTTGTGGATCCTTTGAGAAGGCCAGTGTTCTGTATAGGATTTTTTTTTTTTTTTGTATGGAGTTTTGCGCTTCTTGCCCAGGCTGGAGTGCAATGGCACAGATCACTGCAACTTCCACCTCCTGGGTTCAAGTGTTTCTCCTGCCTCAGCCTCCCGAGTAGCTGGGACTACAGACGCTTGCCACCATGCCCACCTAATTTTTTTTTTTTTTTAAATTTTAGTAGAGACGTGGTTTCATCATGTTGGCCAGGCTGGTCTCAAACTCCTGACCTCAGGTGATCCACCCCCCTCAGCCCCCCAAAGTGCTGGGATTACAGGCATGAGCCACTGCACCTGGCTTCTGTAGGATCTTTATGTGTGTTTGAATTCTTGCACTTGGTTTCACAGGTGTATATATTAGCCGGATGACTGACTGGTGTTGTAGTTTGGGCTGCAATCCAGTAGATGAAGCATTTAAGAGTAATGGCCAGTAACTAGGTTAATACCAAGCTGTGCAGCTCTTTTGTATTTCCTTTAGCATGTGGGCATGCTATTGAGTTGGGAGAGCAGAAAGAGATAGCACCTCCCTCACCAGATCTGCTCCTGGGATTTGGGAGTGCCCCCTGTGATCAGTGGTGCTGCATTGGCATTTCTTTTGTTAGCTATTCTGTACCACCAGCCCTCTCGGGCAGGGGTTGCAGCAGAGAGATATGCCACACTCTATGGACCCATCCTGTGGAGTCTCATCTGGCCCAGGAACCCATGCATCTCTCACCTCTCAGTGTTCTGGGGTTGGGGACTCCTCTCCAACTTCATTACTGTCCACAGATCTCTGCTCCTTACTCTCAAGTATCATGCTATAGCTCTGGGTGCACATAACTGTCCCTTAGCTGGGGTTCGGATCTGCCTGTGCTAGGGGATCCAATATGCTCCAGGCTAGCTAGGAAAGTACTCAGGTGCATCAATACACTGAGGCTGGGCTGCAAGGGCTGTTATGTGCACCTGCTCCTGCAAAGCAGCTAGGCATGGATGCTGGGAGAGGCTGACAGGCAGTAAAGCTTGCAGAGCAGATGCACCTCAGTCCCGTGAAGAAGCTGGTTCTGCTCTCTCTTGGGTCAGAGGTCACCTGGCCTGCACCTCCTCGGAGGAATGGGAAGCCCTGGGGATTGGTGCCTATGGCTACTCTCAGCTGGAGCTGCCCAGAGTACCAAAAGCTTCCAGGCTCCAAGCCCTCTGAAGGCCTGTCTCCGCCTCCTCTCCGTCAGATCTTCCTGCCAGCTTGTATACCCATGGGCGACAAGGGGTAGCCTACAGCTAGGATCCCAGAGATTTCCGGTGAAGGTGAGGCCTCAGTTCCTTCACTGACCCCTTTCGCAGGAGCCATTTAAGGCCAGGTTTCAGTTATTGATTTTAAATCTTTTTTTAAATATATATTCACTGAAAGCCATACATTTCCCTCTAAATATTAATCTAGTTACATCTCATAAATTTTGTTATATTATTATATTTTTTCTTTCAGTTTAAATGTTTCCTTGTGATTCATTTCTTTGACCTGTGGGTTATTTAAAAATATGTCGTTTACTTTCCAAATATTTGGGATTTTCATTTACTTTTGAGGCTAGCAGGAAGTTACAAAATAAGAACTGTATGACAGAGAAAGCACAGGTCTTTATCAGAATCCAAGTTTGGCTTTAGCCAAACTACTTTAGGGTCATGAGCCTCAATTTTCTTATCTGAAAAATTAGATCAATAATACTATTCTTATAAGTTTGCTGTGAGGATTAATGGATACTGAGCATAGTGCCCCCATATGCCATACAGAGCTAACAGGATGACCATTATCATTTTTCCCAATGGAACTTGCTGAATATTTCCTCTCATTTCAAAACTGAGGAAGCAGCATGAATTAGTCCTTCACTTTTATAACATCCTTTTTAGTTTATAAGTTTAGAAAATGTAGCAACTTGTGAATTAAACTCATGTAGCCAAAAATAAAAGAATAGTACCTTGTAGCTGGAAAGCTTCCTTGACTGTCAAAGGAACCCCAAGGAAGGGCCATTTATTTTCCAGGGTGGCTTCATCTTCCTGCTTCTCTGCAAGCTTTTGATCTACAGCATGAGCCTCCTTCATTGCTTCCTCAAACCTAAGAAAAAATAAAACAATGCAAACTTTAACTACATAAACAAGTCATCCGACCAACTTTATTAAAAGAATACCCATATCAACATGTTAATATGTAATCAACATATTAAAGTTAATGTACTTGTCAAGAGCCTGATAAAGTTGACCATTTGAGCCAGTGATTCTCCTTTTAAGAATCCATCATAAGAACAGTAATCCAACCTAGCAAGAATTATCCATACAGAAAGCTGGTCATTGCATCATTATTTATATTAGAAAAACATATAAAATCTCCCTGTCTCCAAATAAATAATTATAGATATCTACAACAGACAACTGTATGGCCAATAAAGGTGGTGTTGCATAAAGGCCATAAACAGACACTTCTCAAAAGAAGTCATTTATGCAGCCAACAATCATGAAAAAAAGCTCAACATCACTGATCATTAGAGAAATTCAAATAAAAACCTAAATGAGATACCATCTCGCACCAGTCAGAATGGCAATTATTAAAAATCAAGAAACAACAGATCCTGCCGAGGCTACAGAGGTAAAGGAATGCTTTTATACTGTTGGTGAGAATGCAAATTAGTTCAACCATTGTGAAAGACAGTGTGACAATTCTTCAAAGACCTAGAACCAGAAATTCCATTTGATCCAGCAATCCCATTATTGGGTATATACCCAAAGGAATATAAATCATTCCATTATAAAGATACGTGCACATATATGTTCATTGCACCACTATTCACAATAGTAAAGACATGGAATCAACCCAAATTCCCCTAAATGATAGACTGGATAAAGAAAATGTGGTACATCTACACCATGGAATGCTATGCAGCCATAAAAAGAAATGAGATCATATTCTTTGCAGGGACACGGATGGAGCTGGAAGCCATTATCCTCAGCAAACTAATGCAGGAATAGAAAACCAAACACTGTATGTTCTCACTCATAAGTGGGAGCTGAATAATGAGGACACATGGACACAGGGAGGGAAATAACTCACACTGGGGCCTCTCAGGGGTGAAAAGAGCATCAGAAAAAATAGCTAATGCATGCTGGACTTAACACTTAGGTGATGGATTGATAGGTGCAGAAAACCACTATGGTAAAAGTTTACCTTTGTAACAAACCTGCACATCCTGCACATGTACCCCAGTACTTAAAGTAAAATAAAATAAAATAAAGTGGTGTTTCCTAAAAGTTTTACTGCCCTTTGGAAATTCCTATAATGTAATGTCATTTAATGTAAGTGAAAAGAGAAGGTTATAGCAGTATATTCCCAGTATAACCTCAATCATGTGAAAATCGTAGGCAAAACATTAACAGTGAATAACTACTCTTTTGGTGCTATGATTACAGGTAATTTTTTGTTGTTTTTTGCAAATGTTCTATAACGGACATAATTACAGCAATTTCCAGAATGAAATACAATAAGTCAATATGTCCAAAAGAGCATAGTTTTAATGTATGTGGTAATACAATCACTAAAGTATGCAATTCCAGTGTAATTTCTCAGTATCTCAAATATTAATTCTTGAAAATGAAATGTAAAATCCTCTACATAACCTTTCATGTGACTTAAAATAACTTTAATAAAATATCTTTGGGCTCAATAGTAATAGTAATTATGTTTATTACTTCAAAAATATACCAAGTATAAAAAAAAGAATATGATAATGTCTATGCTTTTAAGATGAATAAAAATTAAGGCACTCTCATTTCCTAGTTTTGTGAACTATGCAAGCTCTTTTATTTCACTGGATTTTAGTTGCTTCAATTGTAAATTGGGGACAATAATATCTACCTACCATGGCGGTAGCGAGGATGCATTGGGAAAATGAATATAAAGAACTGTTGGAAGTTCCTAAAAAGAAGGATTTTTTACTGTAATGTGTATATGACAATATGCTAGAAATGGAGGAGACAGGAGCTATAGAGCATGCCAGCATAATGATGATAATGATATTTAACAATTAATGATATATGTCAGGTATTGGGCAGTACTTTAAATATTGTACAGTCAGTTACTCCTGACACTCATGTGATGTCATAAACAACCTACAGAATGGGAGAAAGTATTTACAAACTATGCATCCAACAGAGATCTAAGATCCAGAATCTATAAGGAACTTAAACAATTAAACAAGCAAAAAACAAATAACCCCATTTAAAAGTGGGCAAAAGACATGAACAGACACTTCTCCAAAGAAGATAGACAAGCAGCCAAGAAATATATGAAAAAATGCTCATCATCACTAATCATCAGAGAAATACAAATAAAAACCACAATTAGATATCCTCTCACACCAGTCAGAATCGCTATGATTAAAAAGTAAAGAAACAACAGATAGTGCTGAAGCTGCAGAGAAAAGAGAATGCTGATGGGAATGTAAATTAGTTCAGCCATAGTGGAAAACAGTTTGAAGATTTCTCAAATAACTTAAAACAGAACTACCATTTGACCCAGCAATCCCATTACTGGGTATATACCCAAAAGAAAATAAATAGTTTTACCAAAAAGACACATGCATTTGTATGTTCATCACTATGCTATCACCATAGCAAAGACATGGAATAAATCTAGAAGCCCATCAATGGCGGACTGGATAAAGAAAATTTGGTGTATATGCATCACGGAATACTACACAGCCATAGAAAGAATGAAATCATGTCCTTTGCAGCAACATGGATGCACCCAGAAGTCATTATCCTAAGCTAATTAACACAGGAACAAAAAACAAATATCACATTGTTCTCATTTCTCAGTGGGAGCTAAATACTGGCTACTCATGACCATAAAGATAGCAACAATAGACACTGGGGACTAATAGATGGGGAAGGGTGTGAGCGAAGGAAAGTTTTGAAAAACTGTTGGATACTATGCTCACTATCTGGGTGATGGGATCATTTGTATCCCAAACCTCAGTATCACACAATAGATTCATATAACAAACCTGCACATGTGCCCCTTGAATTTAAAATAAAAGTTGAAATTATATTTTTAAAATGTGGCTAATGCAATATGTTTAAAGTATTTTGACATATTTAGTTAAATAATATGTACTATTAAAATGAATTCCACCTTTTTCTTTTCCCTTTTTAAAATACAGCTGCTAGAATATGTAAAATTGCATATTGCCTCATAATTTATTTCTATTGAACAATATTAATCTAGAGAGAGAATGCATAGTCTTGTATCTCAGCTCCACTATTTACTGCGTCTTCTGTGGAAAATTACTTAACCTTTCTGTATTTCAGTTTCCTCATCTGTATAATGGAGCTAAACATAATTACCTCATAGAATTGCTGATATTATTCAATTAATTACTGCATTTGTAAAGCACTACAACAGTACCTGGAACACTGTAAGCACGCAAGTGCTAACCATCACTGATATTACTATTTGTATAGCCTTTGTTGTCTGAGTACTATTGCCCCACCGATAGGGGTAAAAACTCTGCTGTCATAAAAACTTAACTGTCACGCATATATCCCTATTGGTGGGCCAGCAGTACTCAGAGAACAAAGGCTATATATATATATACACACACACACACATATATAGTACATATATATAGTGTATATATATATATGTAGTGTATATATATACTGTGTGTGTATATATATATATATATAAAATATGTGTGTGTGTATATATATGTATATACACACAAGATGCTGCTAGTCTCGGTATATTGGACACCTGAGCCAAGTGAAACAAATAAAATTATCTCTTTCCCTAGAGGTTCAACCAAAAGAAAGAAGGACTGGGGTTGGTTAGAACACATTAATGGCAGGGCTCTAAAATGAAGGCCCACAAATCTCCCACTTTTGAGAGTCCAGAGTTACATCAGTCCCTGAACTTCCCAGGATCTAGCTGTTCAAATGTTTCATAATTTGTAAAATTGTGAGGATCTTTATGATTATTGGCCACACTACTACCTTTTTACACCCATAAGCCAGTAAAAGTACAATTCTATAGCAATGAAAAGAATCACTGTAAGCACAGCCATTTAGAAACTATAAACATTTCTGTGTGTCTATAGCTAGTTACAAGATAGTGTCATTACCATTTGTAGAGCAAAGGCCAGCACTCTACGTGTTAAACATTCTGGGGGCCTTGCAGGTACATACTGTCTACCTGGGGAAAAGGACACTTTTTGCTTTGCTTATATCCCATCCCTCACACCTTGGCTGCACAAAAAACAGCAGAAGGGTGTGAGATTGAGGTTACCCACTTTCCGGAAATAAAAAAGCTTTCAGTTGCCAATTCAGAAGGAATTGGGAACCTAAGACCAATATTTCCAATAGGTACAAACTTGGAACCTCAGTAAAACACTCACATACCTAAGACTGCTAGTTACTGAAAGCTTCCCTGGATGTGAGCCTCATCCAAGGCAAAAGGGCCTGTAGCCTGATGTTTAGGAAACATCAGGAAAGAAAACCTTGAGACACAGTGTCCCTGTCTGCAACCTGTCTGAGGAAAAGAGTACCCAGAGAGATAGATATCAGATGGGGTAGCAGCTGAAGGAGAAAGTCTGTGATTAGGAGGTGAAAATAACTCAAAAAGTTGGACTGAACTAGAAGGGACCCTTCAGATGAATAGCAAAAATACCCAAGTAGAGTAAAAAGGAAGTTACATGTGGGAGAATGGCACAAGATAAAGTTGAAAAACTAAGGTGTGCCAAATTACAAAGGGCCCTTACGTGGCGTTCTAAGGAGCCTGGATATTGAAATGTTTAAAGCAGGAAAGGGGCATAATCTCTTTAGTGATTTACACATATCCTTTGGCTTTTGCAAAATAAAAAGTATGGGGAAGGGAGGGCAAAACTAGAAACATAAAGATTACTGCAGTAGGCAAAGATGATGGTGATTGGGACTAAAGAGATATCTGCTGAGATAGAGAATAGTAGAGTTATTTAGGGATGAGAACTTGAGAGAGCTATTTAGAAGAAAGAACTCATATAAAATAGAAGATTAGAATGTGGGGGGATGAAGGAATTTTTTTCCAGTTTTTCTGGCTTATGGTAGATGGTAATGCCATTTCATGAGTTTGATTTTAATTATTTTGACTTTTGGTGCCCATGGGACTTGCTAGTACAGGTGTCAAGTAGGTAGATACATATATAGGAATTGAGCTGTTCAGGGCGGAGCAAGATGGCCGAATAGGAACAGCTCCAGTCTCCAACTCCCAGCACGAACGACACAGAAGACCGGTGATTTCTGCATTTTCAACTGAGGTACTGGGTTCATCTCACTAGGGAGTGCCAGACAATCGGTGCTGGTCAGCTGCTGCAGCCCGACCAGCAAGAGCTGAAGCAGGGCGAGGCATTGCCCCACCTGGGAAGCGCAGGGGGGAAGGGAATCCCTTTTCCTAGCCAGGGGAACTGAGACACACAACACCTGGAAAATCGGGTAACTCCCACCCCAATACTGTGCTTTAAGGAAATGGGCACACCAGGAGATTTTATCCCACACCTGGCCGGGAGGGTCCCACGCCCACGGAGCCTCCCTCATTGCTAGCACAGCAGTCTGAATTCTAACCTAAAGGCAGCAGCAAGGCTGGGGGAGGGGCGCCTGCCATTGCTGAGGCTTAAGTAGGTAAACAAAGCCACTGGGAAGCTCAAACTGGGTGGAGATCACAGCAGCTCAAGGAAACCTACCTGTCTGTAGGCTCCACCTCTAGGGACAAGGCACAACTAAGCAACTTAGCAAAAGCAGCAGAAACCTCTTGAGACACAAAAACTCTGTCTGACAGCTTTGAGAGAGGCAGTGGATCTCCCAACACAGAGGCTGAGATCTGAGGAAGGGACAGACTGCCTGCTCAGTGGGTCCCCTGACCCCTAGGTAGCCTAACTGGGAGACATCCCCACTGGGGCAGTCTGACACCCACCTCTGGGGTGATACACCCCAGGGAGGAAAGCTTCTAAGCGAGATGAACAGTACCTTAAGCTGTTAGCAATATTCCTATATTTCTGCGGCCTCTGCTGCTGATGTCAGACAAACAAGGGTCTGAGTGGGCTTCAGCTTAATCTCCAACAGACTGGCTGAGGTCCTGACTGTTAGAGGAAAATATCAAACAGGAAGGACACCTACACCCAAAACCCCCATCAGTACGTCACCATCATCAAAGACAGAGGCGAGATAAAACCACAAAGATGGGGAAAAACAGAACAGCTTCATTCAAAATAGGAAGCTATCTCCGGCAAGGGCTGTCATCGCCAACAATGGATCAAAGCTAGGCAGAATGACTTTGACGAGATGAGAGAAGAAACTTCAATTATTAATTTCTCTGAGCTAAGGAGGAATTACGTTCCCAGCACGAAACTAAAATCTTGAAAAAAGTGGAAGAAAATTGATAATAGAAATGGTAATGGAGAAGGTCATAAAGCAGAAATGAAAGATGATGTGGGCATGGCAGAAAAATGCATGACAAATACAAGCTTCACTAACCAACTGGATCTTCAAAGAAATTATCAGCGATTGAGGATAAAATGAATGAAATGAAGTGAGAAAAGAGAAACCAAAGAAAAAAAGAAAGAAAAAGAATGAACAAAGCCTGCACCAAGTATGGAGGTGTAAAAAGAACCAAATCTACGTCTGATTGGGGTGCCTGAAAGTGGGGAAGAAATGGAACCAGAAGTTGGAAAACACTCTTCAGGATGTCATCAGGAGAACTACAACCTGGTAGGGCAGGCTAACATTCAAAATCCAGAAATACAGGCATACAAAAGATATTCCTCGAGAAGAACAACTCCAAGACACATAACTGCCAGATTCACTAAAAGTTGAAATGAAGGAAAAAGAATTTTAAGGACAGCCAGAGAGAAAGGTCGGATTACTGCCACAAAGGAAGCCATCAATTCTTTGAATCTCGGCAGAAAACTCCTAGCCAGAGAGAAAGAGAGTGGGGCCAATATTCAGCATTCTTTTTTTTTTGGAAATATATTTTATATTTTTTTCTCTAGCTTTGTTTTTGGGAAGTCTTTTATTGATTGATTGAGTTGATTGATTGATTATTAAAAGAAAAATTTTCAACTTAAAATTTCATATCAGTCAAACTAAGTTTCACAAGTGAAGGAGAAATAAAATCCTTTACAAATAACAATCATGAGATTTTGTCGCCACCAATTTACTATATACAAGGAACCCTGAAGGAAGCACCTAACATGGAAAGAACAACTGAGTACCAACCATTGCATAAACATGCCAAATGTAGAAACCATCAGGCCAGGAAGAAACTGCATCAACTAGCGAGCAAAATAACCCAGTTAATATCATAATGAGGATCAAGTTCACACATAACAATCTTAACCTTCAATGTAGAGAAATTATTCATCTCCAATTCAAACACACAGACTGGCAGAGCTGGATAAGAGTCAAGACTCATCGGTCTGCTGTATTCAGGACACCATCTCACATGCAGAGACATACATAGGCTCAAATGAGGGGATGGAGAGGAAGTTACCAAGCAAATGGAGAATAGCAGGGGTTGCAATACTACAGTCTCTGATAAAACAGACTTTAAACCATCAAAAGATCAAAAGGAACAAGAAGGCCATTACATAATGGTAAAGGATCAATTCAAAGGAAGAGCTAACTATCCTAAATATATATACTTAATACAGAGGGCACTCCGGATTCACTGAAGCAAGTCCTCAGAGACTTACAAAGAGACTTGAACTCCATACAATAATAATGGAGACTTCCAGCACTCCACTGTCAACATTAGACAGATCAAGATCAGAAAGTTAACAGGGATATCCAGGAATTGAACTCATCTCTGCAACAGTAGACCTAATAGATATCTATAGAACTCCTCACCCCAAATCAACAGAATATACATTCTTCTCAGCACCATCATGCCAATGAGACACACATGGTGAGTAAGCTTGCTCTCAACAAATGTACAAGAACAGAAATTATAACAAACTGTCTCAGACTACAGTGCAATCCAAACTGGGAGCTTTCAGTTCAAACTCAATCAACCATGAACTACATGGAAACTAGAACAACCTGCTCCTGAATGAATACTGAGTACATTAACAAAAGGAAGGCAGAAATAAAGATGTTCTTTGGAAACCAATGAGAACAAAGATACAACATACCAGAATCTGGGACATTTAAAAGCAGTGTGTTAAGTAGGGAGATTATAATAAATGCTAAGAGAAATGGAAGGATCTAAAGATTGACGCTCCCATCACAATTAAAGAACTAGAAAGCAAAACAAACATTCAAAGAAGCTAATGAAATAAGAAATAACTAAGATCAAACAGAGACGGAAAAGGAGATAGAACACAAACCACTCAAAATAATGAATCGAGGTTGGTTTAGGCGATCAACAAAATTGACAGACCGCTGAGACTAATAAAGAAAGAAAGAATCCGTCGTCTAATAAAATAAATAAAGGATATCACCACCGGCCCCACAGAAATACAAACTACCATCAAAGAATAAAACCTCATCGCTAAAATCGAAAATGGATAATTTCTGGACACTTACACTCTTCCAAGACTAAACCAGGAAGAGTTGAATCCTAGGACAGGCCAAGCCGGAGCCTGGCAGTGAGGCAATAAATAATAATACCAACCAAAAAGTCCAGGACCATGGATTCTGGCTGAATTCTGCCAGAGGGTACAAAGGAGAACTGAGCCATTCCTTCTGAAACTATTCAATCAATAGAAAAAGGAATCCTCCTAACTCATTTTATAAGGCCAACATCATCCCTGATACCAAAAGCTGTAGAAGAGGACATAAAAGAATTTTAGACCAATATCCTGATGAACGACTGATGCAAATATCACATAAGCAAAATGCCCAAATTGGATTCAGCAACACATTATAAAGCTTATCCACCATGATCAAGTGGAGCTTCATCCTGGGATGCAAGGTTGGTTGGCATTTTCATAAAATCCAATGGCATAATCCAGCGCTATAGAAGCGAGACAAAGACCAAGAACCATGATTATCTCGTAAGATTACAGAAAAAGGCTTTGATAAGACCAGCCTTTCGTTATAAAACATCAGCATGAGATTCAGTATTGATGGAGCATCTCAAAATAATAAGAGCTATTTGCAGCAAACCCGCAGCCAATATCACACTGAATGGGCAAAACTGGAAAAATTCCACTTTGAAGCTGGCTGGTGAGGATACCCCTCTCATCTGTGAAAAATTCAGCGTTGGAAGTTCTGGCTAGAACAATCAGGAAGAAAGAAAATCAAAGGGTATTTATTAGAAGTTAGGAAAAAGAAGAGATCAAGTGTCCTGTTTGCAGATGACATGATTTGTGTATTTAGAAAGCCCGTTGTCTCAGCCCAAAATCCGTAGTGATGGCAACTGTAAAAGATCTCAGGATACAAAATTAATGTACAAGAAATCACAAGCTTTCTTATACACCAGTAACAGAAAAACAGAGAGCCAAATCATGAATGAACTTCCATTCTGGCAATTTAGCTAAAGAGAATAAAATATCTAGAATCCACTTGCAAAGGGGATGTAGGGACCTCTTCAAGAACTACAAATCACTGCTCAGTGAAATAAAGGACACAAACAAATGGAAGAACATACCTTGCTCATGGATGGAAGAATCAATATTGTGAAAATGACTGTACGCTGGTGAATTATGGATTCAGTACCCATCTCCATCAAGCTACAATGAGTTTCTTCACAGAATTGGGAAAAACTGCTTGCAAGTTCATATGAACAAAAAAGGCCACATCTCCGAGACAATCCTAAGTCAAAAAAAGAGGGAACAAAGCTGGAGAGCATCCACATGCAACTTCAGAGCCTGCTGAGGCTGCAGTATAAAACAGCATGGTACTGTTTTAAAACAGAATATAGATCAATGGAACAGAACAGAGTCCTCCAGAAATAATGCCACACATCTACCCAGCCATCTGATCTTTGACAGAACCTGGAGAGAAACCAGAAATAGGGAAAGGATTCCCTATTTAATATTAAATGGTGCTGGAAAATTGGCTAGCCATAAAGTAAACTAGAAACTGGATCCCTTTCCTTACTCTTATACGAAAAGTAATTCAGGATGGATTAGAGACTTAAATATTTAGACCTAATACCATAAAATCCTAGAAGAAAACCTAGGTAGTACACCATTCACTGAGGACAAGCATAGAGAAAATTTTGCAATTTACTCATCGACAAAGAGCTAATATCCAGAACCTAAAGAGAACAAACAAATTTACAAAGAAAAAACAAAACAACCCCCATCCAAAAGTGGGCAAAGGATATGAACAGACATTTCAAAGAGACATTCATGCAGCCAACAGACACATGAAAAAATGCTCATCATCACTGGCCATCAGAGAAGTAAATCAAAACCTGTGAGATACCATCTCACAGTTAGAATCATGATCATTAAAAGTCAAAATGGAGTGCTGGAAGGCTGTGGAGAAAATGAGACTTGCTACACTGTTGGTGGGATTGTAAACTAGTTCAATGATTATAGAAAACAATTGTGGCGTTCACTCCAGATCTGAACTAGATGTACCATATGAGCCAAACCATCCCATTACTGGAGTATATGCAAAAGATTATAAATCATGCTGCTATAAAGACACATGCACCGTATATGTTTGTGCGGCGCTATTCACAATAACGAACTTGGAATCAAATGTCATCAATGACAGACTGGATTAAAAATATGACTTAGCCACCATGGAATACATGCGGCCATAAAAAGGATGAGTTTGTGTCGCTGGCAGGACATGGATGCGGCTGAGTAAATCATTCATGACAAACTATCACAAGAACAGAAAACCAAACACCGCATGTTCTCACTCATAGGTGGGAAATGAACAATGAGATCACTTGGACTCGGGAAGTGGAACATCACACACCGGGGCCTATCATGGGGAGCGGGTATGGGGGAGGGATTGCATTCAGAGTTATACCTGATGTAAATGACGAGTTGATGGGTGCTGACGAGTTGATGGGTGCAGCACACCAACATGGCACAAGTATACATATGTAACAAACCTGCACGTTATGCACAGGTACCCTAGAACTTAAAGTATAATAATAATAATAATAATAATAATAAATAAAAAAAAAAAAAAAAAAAAAATTTTAAAAAATTAAAAAAAAAAAAAAGGAATTGAGCTTAGAGGAAAAGTCTGGGCTGCAGACAAAGTTCCAGGAATTATCAGTGTTCAAATTATATTTGAAGTCATAGAAGACCAAGGCTAAGAATATTTATAACTATATACTTGAACTATTATACACATACACACACACAGACACACAAAATTACAGAATCATACCTTAAGGAAGAATACAATGTATTTAGATGTGTAAGGGTTAAATAATAAAATAATAGAAGAGCACTGTCTAGAAGCAAAAGGTAGCAATGACTTCAAGAACAGAGCAATTATCATTTTGATAATAAGAGCAACATGAACCAATACCGAGTCTGTTTTATGTGCCAATCATTGTGTTTTAAATTCATTAAGTTGCTCCATCCTCACAATAATAACATTAGGTACCTAACAGTTGCTTCATTATGGTTATGGGGAAACTGAGATAAAGAGAGCTTAAGGACTCACCCAAAGTCATATTGTCAAGAGTTGCAGACATTGTTGGCTGCCTATCCAAAATTCACTTTTTCCTTTTATAAACAAAACTTTTTCCCTTTATAAACATAACTTTTTCCCTTTATAAACATAACTTCAATTTTTCAGGCAACTTTCTTTATTGTACTGCCATATGCCTCACAGAAAATAGGCCCAATCTCTAACCTTAAGTGTGTGATTTATTTGTTTAGTGCTATCACAGTGATGTTATTCACCTTGCCAAAAATTGGTTTGCCAGTGGTATCTGGTCACAATTTTGGCTCTTGAGACATAAAGCATAGCATCCATCTTATGACAATGAGAAGACCTAGTCTAATAAGGCTGACAAACTAGGAGTCCAAGGCAAAAGACTGAAAACAGGTTAATGATGACATTTTTCAGCTGCTGAGTCAATCAATTCTAGAGCTAACCTACCGAAAGACTTACTGGTTTGTGCGATAGTATATTTTCCCTATTGCTTTCAGTCATTTTGAATTGGGCTTTCTGTTATTTGCAGTAGAAACAACCCAAACTGATAGAGTTAGCAGGCTATTTTGTTTGATTGTTTGGTTTGTTTGTTTTGTTTTGTTTTGTTTTTCAGACAGAGTCTTTCTCTGTCGGCCAGGCTGGAGTGCAGTGGCACAATCTCGACTCACTGCAACCTCCGCCTCCCGGGCTCAAGCAATTCTCCTTCCTTGGCCTCCTGAGTAGCTGGGATTACAGGCATGTACCACCATACCCGGCTAATTTTTGTATTTTTAGTAGAGATGGAGTTTCACCATGTTGGCCAAGCTGGTCTCGAACTCCTGACCTCAGGTAATCTGCCCTCCTCAGCCTCCCAAAGTGCTGGAATTACAGGTGTGAGCCACCGCACCCAGCCAGCAGGTTATTTTTAATTGAGTGGTAGGAACAGAAGCTAGATTTCAGCGAGTGTAGGTGTAAATAAGAGGTAAGGATTCAGAAAAATAAGTATTGACTACATTTTTTAGAAGCTTACTTATGTTTAAAAAAAAAAATGAGACAGTTTTGGTAGTGAATTAGGCACAGCAAAGTATTAATCTGAGAATGTTGCAATCTGGTCTCTTACAAATGCAAAGAACCTGGCTATCCAAAAAGCAGTGTAGCAGAATGGTCAAATTCCAGGCTTTGGAGAAAGACTGATCTGAGGTGGTTATATAACCTTGCAAGTGACAACTTACTAAACTGTTTCTCCAGCTATAAAATGGTGGTAACAATAGCATCTACATGCTTTGTTATTTAAATGTGACAATGCATACACACAGTACCTAGCACAGAAGAGCCACTCAGTAAATGTCAGCTATCACTATCATCATTACTAATATCATCCGGTTCTCCTGACAGTCAACAAAATTCCTGTCAGGAAAATCAAAGGATTAGAATTAGAATTACAGAAGATTAAGCCAAAGCCATGTCACCCAAACCACAGAGCTTAGGGAAGTGGCAAGATGAAATTTAGGAAATGGGTTACAAGTCTCTATACCAGAAAAAAAAATGAGAAGAACTGCAGCAGCTATTTCTTCAACAAGTCCTACCAATACTGATGTTATCAGCACCACTTACTGGCACAATATTTGTTGATGTAAGACAGGGGTCCTGCAACACTTGCCTCACAGGAGTTTCCCAACCAGGTGGGGCAGGGCAGTCAGGCTCCCCAGTCCTGTTCGTTCGAAGGATGGAGAAAAGGTAGTGCCTTAACTATGTACACTTTCCTAAGGTCTTGAAATCCCCTTCGTTAGCATTGCCCAAACTTCAGCCACACACAATCAGCACAAGCAGAGAACTTCCAAGGGAAGGTTGATAAAGGCATAAAGGAAATTGGATATCCTTATACGTGGCGTCAGTGCCACAAGGCAGCACTGGACTCCTGAGACCAAGGAAATCCCCATAGTTTCAGCCAAGCTGAAACAAGGCACCTCAGCCAAAAATCCTTACCCTTGCTTCTATGGAGACAAACAGAGGATGAGGCCTAAGGGTGGCTGTGACACCAGATGATACATAGGTTGGCCAATGTGGGTTGAGTGAAAGACTTATTGAGGTCTGAGAGAGTTTTAAAAAAATCTATATATCTTGAAATTCTGCACTTGCTCGGTGATTCGAGTACAGCCAGTGGTAGGGGAGTGAAATCCAAGGAGGATTCTACCCCTTGGATAGCTTTTCAGTGGAAAGCAACACATAATATCACTTTCTCCAGAAAGCCTTTTCTGAAACCTCTCCAGTCTTGGATCAGTAACCTTCTCCATGCTCCCACAGTACTCTTTTCTTCCCCTATCAGAGCACTAATTCCACTGTGCAGTAAATAATGGTTATTCGCATGCTTCAACCACCAGACTGGGAGCTGAAAGAAGTCAGGGACTGTTGTGTTTATCTTTATATCTTCAACACCTAGCACACTACCAGGCATATAGTAAGCATTCAATAGCCATTTGTGGGATAAATGAATGAAAGTGTTTTCAAGCATTTAAATTAGTAAAACTATAAATTTTGAGCGTCCATATTATTTTCCCCTTTAGAAAGAATAAAACAAAGATTCAGAGAGATTCAAAAACATGCCTAAGTTCATACAATAACTAACAGAGGAAGAATTGTGTCCCAGGTCTATGTGATTCTGTAAGTGTGTATTTTGCGTCGTGACATCTATGGACTCTAAGGCTCCCAGAAAGTTTGCCTTGACCATTTTCTATGTCATTCAAAGATTGGGAAGAATATATCTATTGCATTAAATGCATGACAATAGATGCTCCAGGGAGCAAAGTCTAAAAGTAGTAACAAATTTGTACTTTTCCAGGCAAGCAAGAAAAACAGTGAACAACAAATCATAATCCAGGAAGATATAAGAAGCCAACAGGTTGCGGAGCATAAGACGAAACTGCATTCAGGACCTCCAAAACAAACATTGTCTAAACACAGGTATATTAAATCATTACTTACTGAAGAAATGCTAAATATAGTTCATGTTCTAGACACTGAAGACAATAAGATGAAAAAGACACGGTCCATGCCACTGAGGAACTCACAATCTGGTGGGTGAGACAATCAAGACCACAATGACTATGCAATGTTGAACCAGTTTTTATACTATTATCTCTCAGCCCTCAAACAAGTATTCTATATGCCACTTTATGATGGGACTCAGAAAACTAAACTTTCCTTTGATAATTTGTGCCCTCTTGGATCCTTCAAATATGGGTGCTAGATAAAGACTAGGAGGAAAGAAAATAGGTGAAGGGGTTTGTTTCTTCCAGTTTGCTTGCTGTTCCTGACACCATTGTTTCAACAATAGCCTTTCATCCAAGCCACAGTAGTTGATTCCAGTTTCCTATTTATTCCCACAATCTAGAATCAGTCTCATCACACTCCCTCAGAAATACCGGCACCAGTCAGCTGGCAGCTGCTTCTCAGAATTCTGAACTACAGCTCTGAATATGAGGTCCCTTTTCAAAGTTTCTGAGGTAGAAGCAGCAGCCAGGTAACACCCTTTTCACAGATGTCTTGGTCCCAGCTCTGCAGGCATTTCCTTTGAAAGCCTAGATTATGATAATCCCAATTTATTCCCTTTGTTCCCTCATACCTAGGGTGTTTCCTCACTTTACTGTTTCCTGCAGTCATCATCTCGGTGTTACTTCAGTGCTACTTTTTTTGTTTGTTTTTTCAGTCCTTAAACATCTATTCTACCAATTCCCTATATTAAATTCTTTGTTAAAATAGTGTGGTTTCTGGGCCCTGCATGATACAAAAGTGACATGAGCACAATGTGCTCTGGGAGCTCAGAGTAGAAATCTTACAGAGACTGAGATGATTAGATAATATAAAATTGAGAACCAGACTGAGTCCTAAAAAAATTAACTAAGCCAAATAAAGGAGAGGTGGGGAAAGAGAAAGTGTTCCAGGCAAAAGTAATAACATGTGCAAAGTTATGCAGATGATAGAGAGCATAAGTGGATCAGGAAAAATAGAGTAGTTCTGTATGATTAGGATAGGATATGCAGCAAAACAAGTTTGACATGATGATAAATAAAGAAGAGCCAGTAAAATTTGTTGACTAATTAGAGTTAGAAGATAGATTTGGGAAAGGAAGGAAGAAGGTAGAGTCTAGGGGTATCTTGCTTGTGTGACTGGATGGAAGAACAGGTTTGGGAATAAGATAAAAAAGCAGTGAATATTTTCTCATCAGTCTATCACAGACACAAAGCTGGAAGCCAAAGAAAGACAAAGCTAGAAGTCAGCATAATTAAAGTTCACATATCCTCCTACTATTTCATAGCTGTGTGATTTTAATCATTGAACTGCCTTGACAGTCAGTTTTAGTGCCAAGCAAACAGGAATAACAATGCAATAGAACTGTGTATAATCATAAGGACAGCTCTATTTATTGAGCTCATGTTGTAATAACAACCATAACAATAAAAGAGCTAACCCTGAGGGATTGATGTAAGGTTCTATACTAGGTGCTGTACACATATTTTTCATCTTAATGCCAATGTTTTAAATTTCTAGTAAAATAAAAACACTATTATCAGGACAGTAAGACCATTTGGGGGCCCTTTACAGGAGGGAGGAAAAAAGCACAGATGTCACACAGAGCATGCATGAACTTCATAAAATTATTTCTGAACACTTTTTTTATTTCACCTATGGTCTCTCTCTTCAAAGCAGTCACGTTTTCTCTCTCTTCAAATCTCCAATCCCCTGACAGTCACTGTCCTGCCATGCTCCCCCCATTTACCACAAGCACCCTCTCCAGTCTCCTAGTAGTAGCCCAAACTCATTATTTTCAACAAGGTCACAAATCTGATTTTCTCTCAGATTTTTATGTATGTCCTCATACACAAAAACAAGCTCTGCAACAACTGACCCCCTTCCTCGAAACTCCTTTTTTAAAGGCAACAGAAAATTTAAATAATCGAATATCTCTCAAATGTTTAAAGATACACTCTGCCCAAAAAGTACCCCCAAATTACATTTCAGGTAAAAGTTGGTTCATAGAAGAGAGAGACAAACCAGGACCCCCTGAAACATAGAACCACCCCATAGTTCTGTTATATAAGCTTGGAGTCACATATCTATATTCTTGAATCATGACTGTCACATACTTTTTTTGAAATGCTGTTGAGATGATCAAATGAGAAAACATGTATAAAGTATCTCTTATGATACAAATTCATTTGATGCAGTTTTTAATGAAATTATATTTCATTAAAATATTTTGAAGGTCTATAATTTCATAATATTAGCTAGTTTTTATTTACATTAGCCATCCATGTTAAATGATAGGTTTTTAATATGCATAGTGATACAAAGTTTCATTTTAAAATGATTAAGTTAGAATAAGTGACTCAGTTTTAATAAGTATATTAACAACAACAGAGCTGATGTGCAAACAAGACAAAAATCCTAAAGATGGTACATGAACGGCTGAGATCTACACAATGGCACCCTATGTCGCAGTGTGCTAAGATGAACTGTGGTACCCGTTAAACAGAATATTACAAAGAGAATAATCCAAGTTTTTGGCCCTCTAATACCTCACAGCTGCTGAGAAGTGTTTACTTAGCAATAGAGACACAGAAGTAACATATATGATAACTATATAAAATACTATCTACTATGCTAAATACACATTGGAAAAAGTGTGCGTGTGTGTGGGGGGGGGTTCTCCTATTAGACTCACTACCAAATATTAATCTATTCAGTAAACGTTCAATGATGTCTACCAAACTTTAGGCCTTGTTCTGGATGCTGGATATGCAAAAACAATAATTTTTAGTCCTTTCCGTCAAGGATCTTACAGTTAATAGGAGGAGGATGCAGACAAATAATCATAAACTCTCAACAAAGGACAAAATACTGAAATTAGAAGTCAGAGAAGTTCCCAGTGAGAACAAGTGAAGGAAACAGAGAAAGAACAATCTAGGAAATATGCTAAGGTAGCATGACCACAGAAGTAGAACAAAAACGAACATAAATGACTCCTTGAGAGAGTGGAAATGCTCACCTGTACTTGACAATTCCATTGATCACTGGGTTCACGTCCTTGATTCTGTTGATATAAGCCTGAACAACATCTATACATTTCACCTGCAAAATACAATACTTTAGTTAGCAGCCATTTATTCACTAAACAATTCATTCAGCAAGTATTTCCTGAAAGATTCCTGCGTACATTAATCATTTTTTGAGACACTTTCAGTGTATTACCCAGTGTAGTCCCCCATGAGGCAAAATATGAGGCTGAGGAGGTATAAGATGTCTATTTTGGAGGTAAGATGTCAGAAATATACCAGTATAAGGAAGTTCCAAACAATAAGTAGGGACAAAAGGAATAAACTCTGCTGAAATTAAATATAAATTGGAGTTCTGAGATATTATGTATATATACTAAACTAGCAAATATTTTGTTCTAGTAAATAATCAATGAAAAAATAGATATCGTTTCAGTAATACCCTGAAACTTAACAGTTTAAGATCATCTCTGCAAAACCAAGAGTTGGGGAGTGGAGACATAAAAGGACGTAAATGTAGGGTTTCCAGATAAAACACAGGAAATCAAGTTAAATTTGAATTTCAAATGAATAGAGAGTAATTTTTAGTATAAGTATGTCCCAATTATTGCATGGGGATGATTACACTGAAATCTATATGTCATTTATCTTAAATTTAAATTTAGCTAAGCATACTGTACTTTTGTTTGCTAAATTTACCAACCCTAAACCAAAGGTCTTAAGTTAAGCATGTGAGGAGGGATAAGACAAGGAAAACATCCTGGGTGGGTGCTACAAGATTATTATTTAATTATTATATACAATTGTAGTTTTAATGTTAATTCTTAGACATGACACAATGAACATTAGAAAACTGCAAAGCCAAACAGAACCCCCAAGTAATGAGGAGAGAAAAATAATTAAAAAGAAATCAGATCAAGACAGAAAAAAAGAAGGAAAGGAAAGAAAAAAGCAAGTTTGGTAAATTATAAACATTACATCAAGTGAAAAGGATTAAACCAATTACATAATAAGTGTGAAGTACTGAATTCCCCTGCCAGAGGGCAAAAACATTAAATTTGGTTTTAAAAAAAAAGCTCAGCTATACAATGTTTATATGAAATTCATCTGGAACAAAAAGACAATGAAAGATTGAAAACAAAGAGTTAGGCAAAGATATACTAGGTGAAAACAAACAACAAGAAAGCAGAGGTGGTATCATTAATATCAGAGAAAGCAAATTTTAAAACTAAATCCTAAAACGGTATGATATATGAGGATGCTATAACAGTTGTATACTTTTCTGAATTAATAAAGCAGGCAAATACGTGAAGCATATACTACAAATACAAAGAGAAGTTGACCAGATGTATAAGTACAGTAGCAAACAATATAGCTCTCTCAGAGACTGACAGACCAAGGAGTAAAAAGTGAGGATATATCTGAGAATTTAATAATACAACCAACATGCTCAAATGCATAGTGAGGGAGAATTTTTACTCCATCAAGAATATGCTCTTTATTCATCAATCATTAACAAAAAATAATCATGTCACACAAAGCAGATCTTAAATCCCAAAAGATTTTAGAGAATTTCTTAGTCAATTTGACAAATTATCCAGAAATATTAGAAACCCAAAATTAAACGGTGATATTTAGAAGGCTTAACTATTTCAAAAACATTTTTCCATATAATCAATGGATCTAAGAGGTAAACAAAACTAAAATGGCAAATTATCAGTAAATTCACAAAAAGAGGAACATTTTTTATCAAATCTATTGAATATGGCTAAAATTGTCCTAATATATTTTTATTTATAAAAATAAAAAGTAAGACAACATACAAGGTATTCAACTTAAAATAACAGAAAAATAAAGAAATTTTTTAAAGAATAACAAAATCAAGATAAAATTTAATAACAGAAATAAAATAGGAACAGTAACAACAAAACCAGTATAAAAAGATGAACTAACTTTTAAATACCTATCAAACGGATAAACTGCAACAAGCATGATGGAGAGAGAGTGTGTGCAGAAAAATGGTTAATATTAAGAATGAAAAAAAAAAAGATGCAACCATAGATACAGGGGAGATTTACAAAATTATAAAAGAAAGTTATATGTATTTTTTCATTTGGATTAACTCTACTTGTCCTTTAGAATTATGCATCTAGTAGGTTTTCAGTAAATGTTTGTTAAATGCATCCACAGACAGAGATTTCAGCCACCATAACTCAATAGTCTAGTGTATACACAGCTGGTTATATACATTAAGAGCCTGGATTGTCAAGCTGATGTCTAGCACCTGGTCACTCCATCAACGTACACAACCCCAAAGATCTTCAACTGCCACTGCTACCCTAATTGAGTTTGTAGCATGCAGAACGTGACAAAAAAAAAAAAAAAAAAAAAAAGGCAGGGATTAGAAGTAGAAGTTAACATGACCATAATTGCCATTTGCTGAATACTTATTATATGCCAAGAACTTTATATACATTATGTCATTAACTCCTCCTAGTAACACATGTAATATTATCCCCATTTTACAGATGAAGCAGTTGAGGCTCACTGAGGTTAAGTGACCTAACCAAAGCCACATAGCTGAGCCTGGATATTTTTGTTTGCTTTTTCCAAATGAACCTTGCTGTCGTAAGAGAAATGAAGACTAGGTACATGGTTAGAAAATTCACTCACTACAGAAAAGTACAAATGAAAAGTGAAAGCTTCTCACTCTCTCTCTCTTTCCCTCCCTCACTCCCTTATTCCCTTCTCCCCTCTCTTCAGCTGTCTCCCTCCTTCACACAAAAGGAATCATATCATATTCATTGTTCAGTACCTTATATTTTTACCACTTAACATAATTCAGAACTATTTACATATCTGTTCCTTTAGATCAACTTCATACTTATTAATGACTGTACCATATTTCTCTGTATGGACAGACTAAAGGAAGAACTAGTGATATTTTTTATTACTTATCTAAACACTGAAAATAATTTTTTTCTAATTTTCTAAAGTATTGATTATATTTATTATAAATAGGTAACATGAACACATGTTTCAAAAATCTGAAAGTAAAAAAAGATCATGCAATGAAGCCTCTTTCCACCTTTGTCTCCTAACAAAGGAGATGAATAAAGAGTGGGACTTATGGTTTCAAAACTTTATTGACTTTCAGATCATCAACAAAATCAAATATCCAAATGTGCGAAAACAATGACCAGGCTATGTATGGTGGTGGCCATAAGTTGATATATTTTTGGCAAGGCCCAACCTTGGATACCAACTGAGGCTGTGGAGGTTCAGATGACATAGTGGTAGACTGAATTCTGAATAATAGAAGAGTAACCATATAGAGATACAAAAGCAAGCATAAAGACAGTAGACACTGACTCACAGGAAACTGACTGTTCAATCAGAGATCGTTATCAGGAAGCATACTCTTCCATAAAGTGTCAACAAAAATTGAGTAAGATTCACCTGGCTCTACCACTTTCTAGCTGTGTGGCATTGGACAAGCTATTAGAAAGCTCTAAACTTTATTTTCCTTTTCTGTAAGATGATGATAATTACATGTACCTCAAAATGTCATTACGAAGATTCAATTTACAAAAATCTAAGTAAAATATTTGCCTTATCAAGTGGCACATGGTAGGTGTTTAATAAATTTAGTTGTTTTGCAGTAATAATATTTCCATGTGTAAAAAAGGCAGAAACTAAGGGATAAACAAAACTTTGTATCCACTCCACTTCTCCCCTTCAGAATATTTTTATAAATCTAGATAAACTATATCTAGATTATCTCTTCTCATGGGCAATCATGAATAAAAAATGGCTAGTTACCAAAAACCTGATGATAGTAATAATAGTAATAGTTAATATTTACATAGGACTAGTATGCCAGACAATGTTCCATAAGTTTTACATATATGAATTCATTTAATTCATCACAACAACTCTAAAAGGTAGATTCTATTATCAAATTCATTTTTCTTAAAGAATATCAGATACACAAAAGGTTAAGAAATGTTTTTAAGGCCGGGCGCGGTGGCTCACGCCTGTCATCCCAACACTTTGGGAGGTCGAGGCGGGTGGATCACGAAGTCAGGAGATTGATACCATCCTGGCTAACACGGTGAAAACCTGTCTCTATTAAAAATACAAAAAATTATCCGGGCGTGGTGGTGGGTGCCTATAGTCCCAGCTACTTGGGAGGCTGAGGCAGGAGAATGGCGTGAACCCAGGAGGCGGAGGTTGCAGTGAGCCGAGATCGCACCACTGCACTCCAGCCTGGGCGACAGAGCGAGACTCCGTCTCAGAAAAAAAAAAGAAAAGAAATGTTTTTAAGATCACAGAGCTAGATTGTAGAAAAGCTAGGATTTCTGAACCCAGGCAGTCTGACTCTAGAGTCCATCCTTCTAATCATTATGTTACACAATCTCCTATGTGCCAGGTGCTTGATATGTATTATCTGCAATTGTTGTGGCACAAGGTCACACAGCCATGGACAGACAGTCCAAAATTTGAAATAGATCATCTTTCTACTATTAGGTTGGTGCAAAAGTAATCGTGATTTTTGCCATTAAAATTAATGTCAAAATCTCAATTACAAAAATCGCAATTACTTTTGCACCAACCTAATACATCCCATTGCCTCCCTAACTGTTAGAAAGTTAGAAAAGCATGCATGGGTGGGTAGAGGCTGGGGAGGGGATACGGCAAGAAGATAGGATAGGTCTTTGAAAGGTAACCAGGAGTGTAATACAAATATTATTAATTCATACAGTCAGGAACACATACTGAGATACTCAGGAAGTATTTGCTGCATGCCTCTTCTTTGTTAAGTAGTATTGTAGATTCCAGAAATAAAACAATGACGAAAAACAAATGAAACAGCAGAGAGATGAAAACAAGCGGAGGATAAATAAACAATACTAGACTGTAGCTCAAGATCTCTAGGTAACCAAACATTTATACGACAGAGATGAATAGTCCTACCTGCACAACTCTAGAGAAAACGAATGAGCTGCTTAATTTTTTTTAATTTAGAACTTTCAATAATTTTTGTGCAAATCATTTTACTTCAGTTTTCTTATGCATAAAATATGAATATTACCTATATAACTGCATCCGTGAAATAGAATATGTTTAAGTACCCAGGCAGAGTATTTCACATATACTATGCACTAAATATTTGGTAGACACACCTTTTACTATCCTAGACCAAGTACTACTTTCATTTTAAATCAATTTTAAAAAGAATTGGTTGAATCGTAAGCAGCAGGTAGGTCTGGGGCCTGTGAGAGAGGGAGGAATACAGAGAGAGAAAGGGGGAGGGAGAGGGAAAAAGAGAGACTGACTTTCCATGACTGAGAACTCACACCTGGTTTACCCCACACACACAGTAATTATGCACAAATAGGACAAATGGATAGGAAGGACTATGAGGGTACCAACCCATGCCCACAGTAAATGTCCTTGGTAAAAATAAACGTACTACAACACCCAGAAGTCTCCCTTCATTCCCAATAAATGCCTCTCCTAAGTCAAGTCGCCCTAGTAGAGAATGGAAAGGAAACCGCAACCACCGCCACCACTAAGCTTCCTGGATCCCGCTAAAATACCTGTCCCTCCAGCCTCTTCTGAATTACACTCTCACCTTTCTCTGTCGGATCAGCTTGGCCAGCTGCATCCCCGAAAGCAGAAGCAATGGTTCAGTCACAGGCGGAGGGGTCTTTGAGGCAAACTTTGGGCCCCTTAAGACTAAAGCTGCTCGACCTACTAAGCCTATGAGAAAGCCTAGCGCCCGCAAAAGGAACAATTGAATGCGGGCGGTAAATGAAGGTGCCATCGTAGCCTGGATTCCGCACGGTCCTAGTGCTTGAGGGTTACGTGCACCCTGGGGAAAGGACGAGCAAAATACTAAGCAAAGAGGTACTTATGAAGCCTTTCGTTTACAAGTCCAGTGTCTACCCACAATTCCACAGGAGCTTGTTTATCATCACCTGCAGGGCTCCTAGCCAGAGATGGGGGCGGAGCCTTCCCAGCAACTGCCTGTGTGCAATGCTACCTGTTGTTAGTGCTGTTGTAACCCAAGACAGAAAGTGAATCATAAGAAAGAACACTGGCCTTGGCATTCCCCAGTTGTGCTACTGCGTAGCCCTGGCCAACTTACACTATATCTCCTAGTCAGTTTACTCATAAGAAAAAAATGGGAATAACTACTTCAATATCAAAGGGTTACCACAAACACTAGATAATAAATAAAACATTTAGCACAATGTATGGTAAATAGTATAAGTGGTAGTTGTTATAGTTTGTTTCAGTTGTGCTTATTTAAAAAGTGTTGTAAGTATACCTTTGTATGCAGATATTCAGTATGTTCAACAAACAACTAAATGGCAAGCATATACATATTTTCCATATGCATATTATTTAATCTTTATAAGATCACTAACAGGTAGTACTGATGAACATCAAATCTTCAGCCCATCTGTCTCCTAAACTGGACACTTGAAATGCCTTTTTGACATCTCCATGGGAACGTCTTCCAGATCGTTCAAATTCAACAAATCCAAAACTCATCCTTTTCTCCCCCAAACTGCTGCCCCTACAGGTTTACAAATGGAATTTTCATCCACCCAGTCAGCCATGCCAAAAATCTAGAATCACCTCAGATTCTTCCATTTCTCTCATTCTCATGAGAGAATCCAGCCCTTCCCTCTCAGCTCAGTCTGGCTCAGATCTCACTGACATTTACATGAACTTCTACAAATAATCTAGCTGATCACCCTGTCTTTATTTATAGTGTGTTCTTTCTAATACGTAAATCTGACAATATTACTCCCCTGCCAATAACTCCGCAATAATTCTCCATTTTCCACAAGTTCAAGACCCATCTACTTTGTCTGGCATTCGAGTCTCATGACTGGTGTCTGAAAAACTCTATGCTTCATCCCTAACCCCTTCCATCTCTCCTGACAAACAACTATCCGAAAGATCTCTCTTCCCTCCTTATCTTTGCATCTGCTTTCCCAAGCTCTTCATCTAGTTCAGGACAAGTACCACCTCCTCCAGGAAGTCTTCCCTGAACTTACAACTGAGTGTGATGCCACTCTTTTGTAACTCTGCACTCCATAGGTTAACAAAATCATAGCACTTACAACCCTTTGTTATGTGTTAGGTTTTTGTGTCTATGCCCCATCTAGATATAAACTCCTTGAAGAACAGGTTCATTCTAATTCTTCTTTGTATTGCCAGAGCATAACATAGGGCTTGATGTGAAATCGATACAGGTTTGTTGGTTGAAGGCATGTGATTATGAAATGAGTGTTGAAGATAGAGATTCAAGCTTGGCATTTAAGGTCTTGAGCAGGTGAAATGACGAAGTCATCCAGGTCACTGTCTTTTCACCTTCAAAACTTACGTTGATACTGACAGTGTCATCACAACACTTCTAGCCTAATTCAAGCACCTGGTAGAAAGCAGGTTAATCATGACAGGTATATCTAGCAGATCCAGTAAACAAAGCTGATAAAGCAGGTTGTCATAATCTAGGCTCCATTAAAGTTCTGAGCAAAACCTGTAGCTGAGTGAAGCTTCTTTACCAGAGAAAGGTTTTGTCAAAATGAAAATATTTCCTTTGCCTAAGTTTTGTTACTTTATTTAAGTTGTAAATGACCAATATGTGAGCCTGAGGTACAAAGAATGCTCACTGATTGGGCACTGACCAGACACACCTGAATCCAAATCCTAGATCCAGCACTCATTATATTTTTGACCTTGTACAAATCACTTAATGTCCCTGAGTGTGTTTTCTCATTTGTAAAGTAGAATAACAGCTGTCATATGGTGTTATGAAGATTAAATCACATGTGGATGTAAAGCTTCTGGTTTTTCTTACAATCTTAAATATTTTAATTTTATATTAATAGTTAGATCATGTTAAGTATACTGACATTGTTGGCAACATATCACCAGAACATTTTTATCTTGCAAAATGAATACATACTATATATGAATTGACTACTTGTTTTTCCCATTGACTGGCCCTTTACAAATGCCATTCTATATTCTCTTTTTAAAATTGTAACTACTTTAGATAACTCGTATAAGTGGATTCATACTTTTTGTGATGGACTTAATTACATTTATAAGTCAAGATTTATCTTTAAAATAGATGTTAAATTTCCTGCTTTTAAAAAGCCGAGTAATATTCCGGGTTTTTTTTTTTTTTTTTTTTTGGTCTTGTTTTGTTTTGTTTTGTTTGAGACGGTGTCTCATTCTGTCACCCAGGCTGGAGTGCCACTGGAGTGCAGTGGCGCCATCCTGGCTCACTGCAACTTTTGCCTCCTGGGTTCAAGCGATTCTCCTGCCTCAGCCTTCCAAGTAACTGGGATTATAAGCACCCACCACCACGCCAGCTAATTTTTGTATTTTTAGTAGAGGTTTTGCCATGTTGGCCAGGCTGGTCTTGAGCTCCTGACCTCAGGTGATCCTCCTGCCCTGGCCTCCCAAAGTGCTGGGATTACAGGCATGAGTCACCGTGCCTAAGCTTATTCTGTTATTTTTATATTCCAAATTATATTTATCCATTCGTTTGGTGAGGGAAGTTTGGGTTGCTTTCACCTATTGGCTTTTGTGAATAATGCTGCAATAAATGATGTAAAAATAACTTTTCATTTGACTGTGCATGCAAGAGTTTTTACCCGTGCTGCATTCTGTTTCATCAGTGTAATAGTCTGGCTTTATGCCAGTACCAAGTGTGTGTGTAAAACTTTTGACAGTTCCTTTCTAGTACATCATAGTGTTTTATATTCATTTGCACTGGGCAAAGAAATGGGACACTGTCCATTTTTCTGACTATAAATAAAAGAGACAGGAGAAATCACCTTTTATCCCAAAAGGGAAAAAGCAAAAGTGAAATACTATGTAATAACTATGTGTGTGTGTGTGCACGCAATCTCTTTAACAAAGTCAGGGAGCATTTATGTAAATCACCATCTATTTAAAAATCAAAGGTGGATTCTCAGGAGTTATCCTTGACTTCTTCCCAAACTTCAGTTAACACTATAGATCTTACATCCTTACTATGTCTGCAACCTGTTCTCTAATCTCCATTGTCATTACCAGTATTATTATTATCACTGCTATTATTATGTAGTACTTGCCCAATTGGTACTATGCTGCCTTCAATCCACCCTCTTTCAAAATCACTCACTAAAATTCAATTTTATTTTTTCTGGTAATTTATGCTCCTATTCATATTGTATGTATTTGACCTGTCTTTCATACCCTCATGAAACTAGGTATTATCCTGTTTACCAATTTCATAGGTTAAAAAGTGATCTTCATTGTTTTTATATTTATTTGATTTAGAGTAATAATGAACACATTTTTCACATGCTTATAGGACATTTATATCTGTTTTATTGTATATTGCCTATTCATGTCTACCATACATTTTTAATTGACTTTTGAGCTTCTATAGCTTTTTAAAATATCTGTTTTTATTGATTCATAATTTTTTACATATTTTTGCAGGTTTTTATCCTTTTAAAGCTAATTTTTAAAAGTTTTTAATATAGAAAGGGTTTTAATTTTGTTAGTATATGCCTTATATGTTGATTTTCTATCATTAAAAGTTATGTTTAAACAAAGACATTTTAAATACTTATGCAAACAAGTCTACAAAATTTTACCTTTGTGTTATTGTCTTCAGTGTATTTTCTCAACTGTCAATTCACAATTCACCTATATTGTCCCTCTTTTCTGATTTTATTTGCAGAAATTTTTCTACTGTGTAGATAGATTCTAGCATGGAGTCATGGTGATTGAAGGCATGATGATTGCTGGCTCCCTTGGATTTACCTCCTGCCATTTCTTCACACACACACACACACACACACACACACACACACACACACACCCTTGCTCCGACTATATCAAACTACTTGCAATTTCCTAAAACAGTGGTCTCCAAACTGCAACTGCTTTTATTTGCATTTATTTACTTATTTACCATATTGTACTGTGTTAACACATATATTAAGATTATATGCTACTAGATTCATATAAAATGTATATTGTAGAACAAAAAAATATAATTGAAGGACAGAATTTATTAAAGTCCTAGTATTTTCCTCACTCCAATGTATCAACTGTCTACTCCCAGAGGTGTTTGCACATTCTCTACACCTTGAAGACACTGCCCTTAACCACATATACTGTATAATAGTCCTATATCTGGTATCCACTTTCAGTCTCCCTCTTGCTGCCCCTCTGAAACATACACAACTATTCAAATCTCAAGATTTAACTCAGACATCAATTTTTGGGAAGCTTTTTTCTGACTATTGGAGTCCTAGTCTGATTAGATTCACTTCCTTTTTCTTTTCTACACCACAATGTGTTTTACCCTATCATTTTACCCTATCATTGTACTCAATACACTGCACTGTAATTAAATATTCCCCTCCCCAAAAGCATGGTAATTTCTTAAGGCAAGGACTCTGTCTTCTCTATACCACCAGAGCCTAGAACAGAGTAGGTGCTCAAATAATGTTGATTTAATTCATAGATGAATGAATAGAGCCATCATAATTTGTTTGATAACTCGTAACAGTATGCCCTCTCAGACAGATGTGCAAAGCACTCAACCCACTACAACCCACGTAGATAAACACAACTATACATGCATATGGAAATATACACCCATATCAATAAATATACCTAGAAGGGGACTAAGATGGCTGACTAGAAGCAGCTAGTGTGCAGCTGCTCTGAGAGAGAAAAGTCGTGTGTGGACACTACCTCTTCAACCAGAACATCCAAGTGGGCACTTTGGGCTTCATTGGGGAAACAGCGCGACCCATGGAGAAGAGTGAGACAAGACGCTGCCCACCCGGGAGTGGCACAGAGCCAGGGGGAGTCCCCCCACCGCTGAGAAATGGTGAGTGAGTGAGAGTCCCTGGGGACCCACACTTCTGACATGGACCTTTGCATCGTGCGCTCAGGAAGTTCCCCGTGACTCCCACCACTATGCTGCACTGGGGACTCCAGACTGACACGGAGAGCTACGTGGAGTCTGGGCAAAGCCACCGCTGGAGCATGCATGGAGTCCCAGGATCCTTGAATCCCCGGGGACCCTGGCACCAGTGGCTGCAGCTCCAGCAACAGGGCAGGTCAGGTTCCCCGCAGGCCCTCAGGAAAGGGGCCGAATCCACAAGGCAGAGTAGGAACAGATTGCAGGCTTTCCTCTGGGGTACACCGCAGGATAAGGCCCGTTAGCCTGGGGCATTAACAAAGCTATCCCAGCCCTGCCTGAGTTCTCAGGCTGGAAGCAGCTCTGCACTTTCCTGGGACAGAGCTCACAGAGGGAGCAGGCAAGCTGACGTTTTTCCTCGCCCATGTTCTTAACAGGATCTGGAGGTAGTATAGAAGTTGGGGACTGATGCAAACCCACAGCACAGTGCAGTCACCTTAAAGGAAAGGCGGCAAGACTGTTTTCACGTGTGTCCCACCTCCGCTACTCTTCAATGAGCAGTGCCTCTTGACCTTGGCCCCAAGCACAATCACTCTGCTTCCACCTAAACACTTCACTGGGTAGCAGCTCTGCGTTTCTGAGGAGGAAATCCGAGAGACAACCCACAGCTTCTCTGCCATTGCAGCTGCAGTGGTACTGCCCTGCTGCACTCAGGCCAGGGAATAAAACAAAAGGTCGAGTTGCTACACTGGAGCCTCCAGCACGCTGCAGCCACCACACAGAGAGAAGCGCAGTCTCTCTTCCATGTAGGCCACCCCACACTCTTCACCAAGCAGGGCCGCAAGCCTGGGTCTACACAGACGTCCCACCCTTGGCTGAGCACTCCCTCTGCTAGTGGCTTTGTATTTCCCTGGGGAAGGGCTCCCAGAGGCAACTGACAGCCCCTCTGCCACTGCCATTGCAGTGATTCTTCCCCTGCTGCCCGCAGATTGGAGAAGAAACAAAGATCCTGAGGGCTTTACTCACGCTTCTAGCAAGACACAGTCACCACACAAAGAAGAGCCCACTCTCTCCTCCCTGTTATCCCTCGAACCCCCACTCTTCACCAAGCGGGGTCCCCACCTCAGGCCAGCAGCACAGTTGCTTCACCCACTGGCTGAACATCCCCAGTAGCAGTGACTGTGTTTTTTCTGAGATGGAGCTCCCAGAGACAACCAAAAGCTTTTCTGCCCCTGCCACTGCAATGGTAGTGCCCTTGCTGCCCTCAGACTGGGAAAGAAGCAAAGACTCAGAGTGCTTTAACCACACCTCCAGCAAGCCACAGCCACCGTAAGGAGAAGAGGCTGGTCTGTTCACTCCACAATCCCCTTCTCATCACCAGGCAGGTCCCCATGGCTTGGGCCAACAACGCAGCTGCCCCACCCTTGACTGATTGCACCAGTTGGTATCCACTCTGCATTTCTCTAGGGTAGAGCACCAAAAGACACGGGAAAGACCCTCTGCCATAGCCAATACCAAGGTCTCATCCCCTGCTGCCTCCAAAGTGGGGAAGGAAAATAAAGATGAGCTAGCCACAAGGTTGTGCTGTACAGCTCACTAGTGCCAAACAGAGGTCTACAGACAGCACTGTAGTGGGAGAGGAGCCTACACTTTCAGAACAGTAAAAGAAAAATTTGGTGGCAATCATGAGGAAATACAGGGGAGTCACACAGCTAAGCAAAGCAAGAGCGTAACTATTAGCCATTACACTTAAGCACCATCTAGTGGATTACAACCAAATTTCAACACCGAAAATACTGTTAATATATCCCCCAGTGAAACAAAGGACAAGAACTAAGCTACAAATAAAGACCCTGCAAAAACGCTTAGACTGCTGAAAACATTCAGAAAAGAAGTCAACTAATTATACTCATATTACACCACAGTTGAAGGAACATCAACCCACACAGAAAGAATGAAACCATCAACAGAGTAAACAGATAACCTACAGAATGGGATAAAATATTCACACACATTCAACAAAGATCTAATATCCACAATCTCTAAGAAACTTAAATCAACAAGCAATAAACAAATAACCCCATTAAAAAGTGAGCAAGAAACATAAACAGACACTTCTGAAAAGAAGACATGAAAGTGGTCAAAAAACATACAAAAAATGCTCATCATCACTAATCGTCAGAGAAATGTAAATCAAAACCACGATGAGATACCATCTCACATAGTCAGAATGGCTATTATTAAAATGTCAAAAAATAACACATGCTGGTGAGGTTGTACAGAAAATGGAAAGCTTATACACTGCTATAGGCAGTATAAATTTGTTCAACTATTGTGGAAGGCATTTTGTTTATTTCTCAAAGAACTGAAAGAATTACCATTTGACCAAGCAATCCCATTATTGGGTATACACCCAAAGGAATATAAATTGTTCTACCACAAAATCACATGCATATGTGTGTTCTTTGCAGCCCTATTCACAATAGCAAAGACATGTAATCAACCGAAATGCCCATCAACAGTAGACTAGATAACAAAAATGTGGTACATATACACCATGGAATACTACACAGCCATAAACAGGGATGAGATAATGTCCTTTGAAGAAACATGGATGGAGCTGGAGGCCCTTATCCTAAGTAAACTATCACAGGAACAGAAAACCAAATACTGCATGTTCTCACTTATGAGTGGGAACTAAACAATGAGGACATATGGCCACAAAGAAGGGAAAAACAGACACCACAGCCTTCTTGAAGGTGGAGGGAGAGGAGACTGAGGACCAAAAAATTACCTGATTGGTACTATGCAAATTGCCTGGACGGCAAAATAATCTGCACACCAAACCTCCATGACATGCAATTTACCAGTATATCAAACCTATACATATACCACTAAACCTAAAATAAAAGTTTAAAAAACACATAAAAAGACATACACTCATAATGAAAATATGAACTTATACCTGAGGATGCACGCATGCACATATACAACTATGTAAATCAAATTTCTTGTTACCCTTTCCCAAATATTAACTAATATAAAAACAAATGTATGTCTTAGTAACTATAAACTTGTGCTTAAAGTAGGCAAAAGTGGGTGTGTCTTAATAAGTGTAACAAAATAGGTGAATTAATAGGAAATGATAAACTTTTGACCATGTCCAACACCAAATAAACTTATTTTGCATACATTATTTTAATTAAACTTTTTATTTTGAGATAATTGTAGATTTACATGAGGCTGTAAGAAATAATACAGAGAGATTCCAGGTGCCCTTTACTCATTTTCCCCCAATGGTAACATCCTCCAAATAAGTACAATGTCATAATGAGAATACTAGAGCTAATATAGAACATTTTCTTCACAACACAGATCTCTCATGTTGTCCTTTTATGTCCACACCCCTGCCCAATCCCCTCGCTATTCTATGGCTACCACCAATCTGTTCTCCATTTCTGTGATTTCATTTCAAGAATGTCATATAAAACAAATCATACAGTATTGTAACCAATTGGGATTTGTTTCTGTCACTCTGCACAATCACTGAAGATTTATCCAGGTTGTATGTGTATCAATAATCGTTTATTTTTCATTGTTACATAGTATTCCATTACATGGATGTGCCATGATTTGTTTAACCTTTTCACTATTGAAGGGTATCTGTAAGGTTTTTATTCATTTACATCTTTTGGTTATTATAAATACAGCTGCTGTAAACATTCATGTACAACCTTTTATGTGAACAAAGGTATTAATTTCTCTAAGATAAATACCTAAGAGTGCAATTGCTGGGTCATATGGTAGATTCATTTTTAGCTTTTTTTTTTGGAAACTTCCAAATAATCTTGTAAAGTGGCTATGCCATTTTATGCCACCAGAAATATATGTCATCCAGTTTCTCTGCATGCTCAGCAGCATTTCTTACCATCACTATTTTTTTTTTTTTTTTAGCCATTCTGATAGGTGTAATGCAATAGCTTAACATAGTTTAAATTTGCATTTCCCTAGTGGCTAATACAGTTTCATAAGCTTGTATGACATCTATACATTCATTTTGGTGACAAATCTTTTCATGTCTTCTGTTCATTTTCTAATTGGATTTTTTTTTTTTTTTTTTTTGGTTGATGATAAGGTTTTTTAATTAAAGTCAAAAGGTGAAAAAAGTGAAAGCCCAGTCATTTTGTTTCTTCTATTACAGGCTGTTTTTTGATATTTCAGATTCTTAGTATATCCATGCTAAGAATGTTATAATCACACTACAGGAAAAAAAAAAAAAAAAAAAAAAAAAGATCTGCTTAGATTTTTATTAGGATTCCATTGAATCTATAGACCAGTTTGGGGAGAGCTGACATTTTTTTCAAAGTGGGGTCTTCCAATCATGAATATGATATATACATATACACATTCTTACATAAGTCCTCAATTATTCAGCTGTCTTTAATTTCTTTCAGCAATATTTTATAGATTGACTTCCTTGCTATCTATTTGGATGCTATGATTTTATTCTCTTGCTTGATTGCCCTGGCTAGAACTCCCAATACTATGTAAAATAGGAGTGGCCAGAGAGGGAGTCAATGTCTTGTGCCAGCTCTTATGGGAAATGCTTTCAACTTTTGCCCATTCAGTATGATGTTGGCTGTGAGCTTGTCATAAGTGACTCTCATTATTTTGAAGTAATGTTCCTTCCAAATCTTGTTTGCTGAGAACTTTTAACATGAAGGAATGTTTAATTGTACTGAAAGCCTGTTCTCCATCTATTGAGATAATTACTTGGTTTTGTCTATAGTTCTGTTTATGTGATGAATCATATTTATTGATTTGCATATGTTGAACCAAACTTACATCCCAGCAATATAGCCTACTTGATTGTGGTAAATAAGCTTTTCTTTTTTTGTTGTTATTCTTTATTACTATTATTATCCTTTAGGTTTGGGGTTACATGTGCAGAATGGGGAGTTTTGTTACATAGCTATACACGTGCCATGGTGGTTTGCTGCACCCATCAACCTGTCACCTACATTAAGTATTTCTTCTAATGTTATCCCTCACCTAGCCACCACCCCCTAACAGCCCCCGGTGTGTGATGTTCCCTTCCCTGTGCCCATGTGTCCTCATTGTTCAGCTCCCACTTATGAGAGAACATGCGGTGTTTGGTTTTCGATCTTGTGATAGTTTGCTGAGAATTATGGTATCCGGCTTCATCCATGTCCCTGCAAAGGACGTAAACTCATCCTTTTTTATGGCTGCATAGTATTCCATGGTGTACATGTGCCATATTTTCTTAATCCAGTCTATTATTGATGGACATTTGTACTGGTTCCAAGTCTTTGTTATTGTTAGTAGGGGCTCAATAAACGTACGTGTTTATGTGTCTCTATTGTAGAATGACTTATAATCCTTCGGGTATATGCCCAGTAATGAGATTGCTGGGTCAAATGGTATTTCTAGTTCTAGATCCTTGAGGAATCACCACACCGTCTTCCACAATGGTTGAACTAATTTACACTCCCCCAAGAATGTAAAAGCATTCCTATTTTTTCACAACCTCTCCAGTCTCTGTTGTTTCCCGACTTTTTAATGATCGCTATTCTAACTGGCGTGAGAAGGCATTTCATTGTGGTTTTGATTTGCATTTCTTTAATGACCAGTGATGATGAGCATTTTTTCATATGTCTGTTGGCTGCATAAACATCTACTTTTGAGAAGTATCTGTTCATATACCTTGCCCAAATTTTGATGTGGTTGCTTGTTTTTTTCTTGTAAACTTGTTTAAGTTCTTTGTACATTCTGGATATTAGCCCTTTGTCAGACAGATAGATTGCAAAAATTTTCTCTCCCATTCTCTAGGTTGCCGGTTCACTCTGATGATAGTTTTGTTGTTGTTGTTGTTGTCATTGTTTTTTGCTGTGCAGAAGCTTTTTAGTTTTATTAGATACAATTTGTCAATTTTGGCTTTTATAGCCATTGCTTTTCGTGTTTTAGTTGTGAAGCCCTTGCCCATGCCTGTGTCCTGAAAGGTATTGCCTAGGTTTTCTTCTAGGGTTTTTATGGTTTTGGGTCTAACATTTAAATCTTTAATCCATCTTAAATTAATTTTTGTATAAGGTGTAAGGAAGGGATCCAGTTTCAGCTTTCTACATATGGCTAGCCAGTTTTCCCAACACCATTTATTAAATAGAGAATTCTTTCCCTATTTCTTGTTATTGTCAGGTTTGTCAAAGATCAGATGGTTGTAGATGTGTGGCATTATTTCTGAAGCCTCTGTTCCGTCCTGTTTCATTGGTCTATATATCTTCTTTGGTACCAGTACCATGCTGTTTTCAATGCTGTAGCCTTGTAGTGTAGTTTGAGATCAGGTAGCATGATGCCTCCAGCTTTGTTCTTTTTGCTTAGGATTCTCTTGGCAATGCCAGCTCTTTTTTGGTTCCATATGAAACTAAGTAGTTTTTTTTTTCCAATTCTGTGAAGAAAGTCATTGGTAGCTTGATGGGGATGGCATTGAATCTATAAATTATGTTGGGCAGTGTGGCCATTTTCACGATATTGATTCTTCCTATCCATGAGCATGGAATGTTTCCATTTGTTTTGTTCCAGTTTTATTTCCTTGAGCAGTGGTTTGTAGTTCTCCTTAAAGAGGTCCTTCACATGCCTTGTAAGTTGGATTGCTAGGTATTTTATTCTCTTAGTAGCAATTGTGAGTGGGAATTCACTCTTGATTTGGCTCTCTGTTTGTCTGTTCTTGGTGTATAGGAATGCTTGTGATTTTTACACATTGATTTTGTATCCTGAGACTTTGCTGAAGTTGCATATCTGCTTAAGGAGATTTTGGCTTGAGATGGGGTTTGCTAAATATACAATTGTATCATCTGCAAACAGAGACAATTTTATTTCCTCTTTTCCTAATTGAATACCCTTTGTTTCTTTCTCTTGCCTGATTGCCCTGGCCAGAACTTCCAATACTACGTTGAATAGGAGTGGTGAGAGAGGGCATCCTTGTCTTCTGCTGGTTTTCAAAGGGAATGCTTCCAGGTTTGCCCATTCAGTATATTGGCTGTGGGTTTGTCATAAATAGCTCTTATTATTTTGAGATACGTCCCATCACTACCTAGTTTATTCAGAGTTTTTAGCATGAAGACTGTTGAATTTTGTTGAAGGCCTTTTCTGCATCTATTGAGATAATCATGTGGTTTCTCTCATTGGTTGTGTTTATGTGATGGATTACATTTATTGATTTGCATATGTTAAACCAGCGTTGCATCCCAGGGATGAAACCAACTTGATCGTGGTGGATAAGCTTTTTGATGTGCTGATGGAATCGGTTTGCCAGTATTTTATCGAGGACACTCCCATTGATGTTCATCAGGAATATTGGTCTAAAATTCTCTTTTTTTGTTGTGTCTCTGTCAGGTTTTGGTATCAGCATGATGCTGGCCTCATAAAATGAGATAGGGAGGATTCTTTCTTTTTCTATGGATTGGAATAGTTTCAGAAGGAATGATACCAGCTCTTCTTTGTAGCTCTGGTAGAATTCGGCTCTGAATTCGTCTGCTCCTGGACTTTTTTTGGTTGGTAAACTATTAATTATTGTGTTCATTTCAGAGCCTGTTATTGGTCTATTCAGAGATTCAAATTTTTCCTGGTTTAGTATTGAGACAGTATGTGTGTTCAGGAATTCATCCATTTCTTCTAGATTTTCTAGTTTATTTGCATAGAGGTGTTTATAGTATTCTCTAATGGTAGTTTGTATTTCTGTGGGATCGGTGGTGATATCCCCTTTATCATTTTTTATTCTGTCTATTTGATTCTTCTCTTTTTTTCTTCTTTATTAGTCTTGCTAGCAGTCTATCAATTTTGTTGATCTTTTCAAAAAACCCAGCTCCTGGATTCATTGATTTTTGCAGGGTTTTTTCTGTCTCTATCTCCAGTTCTGCTCTGATCTTAGTTATTTCTTGCCTTCTGCTAGCTTTTGAATGTGTTTGCTCTTGTTTCTCTAGTTCTTTTAATTATGGTGTTAGGGTGCAGATTTTAGATCTTTTCTGCTTTCTCTTGTGGGCATTTAGTGCTATAAATTTCCCTCTACACACTGCTTTAAATGTGTCCCAGAGATTCTAGTATGTTGTGTCTTTGTTCCCATTGGTTTCAAATAACATCTTTATTTCTGCCTTCATTTCGTTATTTACTCAGTAGTCATTCAGGAGCAAGTTGTGCAGTTTCCATGTAGTTGTGTGGTTTTGAGTGAGTTTCTTAATCCTGAATTCTAACTTGATTGCACTGTGGTCTGAGAGACAGTTTGTTGTGATTTCTGTTCTTTTACATTTGCTGAGGAGTGCTTTACTTCCAATTATGTGGTCAATTTTAGAATAAGTGTGATGTGGTGATGAGAAGAATGTATATTCTGTTGATTTGTGGTGGAGAGTTCTGTAGATGTCTATTAGTTCTGCTTGGTGCAGAGATGAGTTCAAGTTCTGGATATCCTTGTTAACCTTCTATCTCATTGATCTGTCTGAGATTGACAGTGGAGTGTTAAAGTCTTCCATTATTGGCCGGGCGCGGTGGCTCAAGCCTGTAATCCCAGCACTTTGGGAGGCCGAGACGGGCGGATCACGAGGTCAGGAGATCGAGACCATCCTGGCTAACACGGTGAAACCCCGTCTCTACTAAAAAATACAAAAAAACTAGCCGGGCGAGGTGGCGGGCGCCTGTAGTCCCAGCTACTCCGGAGGCTGAGGCAGGAGAATGGCGTAAACCCGGGAGGCGGAGCTTGCAGTGAGCTGAGATCCGGCCACTGCACTCCAGCCTGGGCGACAGAGCCAGACTCCGTCTCAAAAAAAAAAAAAAAAAAAAAAAGTCTTCCATTATTATTGTGTGGGAGTCTAAGTCTCTTTGTAGGTCTCTAAGGACTTACTTTATGAATCTGGGTGCTCCTGTATTGGGTGCATATATTTTTAGGATAGTTAGCTCTTCTTGTTGAATTGATCCCTTTACCATTATGTGATGGCCTTCTTTGTCTCTTTTGATCTTTGTTGGTTTAAAGTCTGTTTTATCAGAGACTAGGATTGCAACCCCTGGGTTTTTGTTTTTGTTTTTTTTTTTCTCCATTTGCTTGGTAGATCTTCCTCCATCCCTTTATTTTGAGCCTATGTGTGTCCCTGCACATGAGATGGGTCTCCGGAATACAGCACACTAATGGGTCTTGACTCTTTATTCAATTTGCCAGTCTGTGTCTTTTAATTGGGGCTTTTAGCCCATTTATATTTAAGGTCAAGATTGTTATGTGTGAATTTGATCCTGTCATTATGATGTCAGCTGTTTATTTTAACCATTAATTGATTCAGTTTCTTCATAGCATCGATGGTCTTTACAATTTGGCATGTTTTTGCACTGGCTGGTACCAGTTGTCTTTTCCATGTTTTTTGCTTCCTTCAGGAGCTACTCAACCCATGAGGAACTGGAGCCTGACCCTAGGAGAGCAAGTTTTAGCCTTGGCTCAGGTGTTTCCACCTTGCTTTCTACTTCCGAACATTTTGAAATCTTGACAAACATGTTCAGCAATTAAGAGATAAATGTAAAAGTTTGTTTCTGTCCTCTTTTATTTCACTGAGCAGTGGTTTGTACTTTTCCTTAAAGAGGTCCTTCACATCCCTTGTAAGTTGAATTCCTAGGTATTTTATTCTCTTAGTAGTAATTGTGAATGGGAGTTCACTCATGGTTTGGCTCTCTGTTTGTCTGTTATTGTTGTATAAGAATGCTTGTGATTTTTGCACATTGATTTTTTATTCTGAGACTTTGCTGAAGTTGCATATCAGCTTAAGGAGATTTTGGGCTGAGATTATGGGGTTTTCTAAATATGCAATCATGTAATTTGCAAACACAGACAATTTGACTTCCTTTTTTCATATTTGAATATGCTTTTTTGCTTTCTCTTGCCTGATTACCCCGGCCAGAACTTCCAATACTATGTTGAATAGGAGTGATGAGAGAGGGCATCCTTGTCTTGTGCCAGTTTTCAAAGGGGATGCTTACAGCTTTTTTCCCATTCAGTATGATATTGGCTGTGGGTTTGTCATAAATAGTTATTATTTTGAGATGCACTCCATCGATATCTAGTTTATTGAGAATTTTTAGCATGAAGGGGCGTTGATTTTTATCAAAGGCCTTTTCTGCATCTATTGAGACAATCATGTAGTTTTTCTCATTGATTCTGTTTATGTGATGGATTACATTTATTGATTTGCATATGTTGAACCAGCTCTCCATCCCAGGTGTGAAGCCAACGTGATCATATTGGATAAGCTTTTTGATGTGCTGCTGGATTCAGTTTGCCAGTATTTTATTGAGGATTTTCACGTTGATATTTATTGGGAATATTGGCCTGAAGTTTTCTCCTTTTTGTTGTGCCTCTGCCAGGTTTTGGTATCAGAATGATTCTGGCCTCATAAAATGAGTTAGGGAGGATGCCCTCTTTTTCTATTGATTGGAATGGTTTCAGAAGGAATGTAGCAGCATCTCATTGTGCCTCTGGTAGAATTCAGCTGTGAATCTGTCTGGTCCTGGACTTTTTTGGTTGGTAGACTATTAATTACTGCCTCAATTTCAGAACTTGTTGTTGGTCTGTTCAGGGATTCAACTTCTTTCTGGCTTAGACTTGTGAGGGTGTATGTGTCCAAGAATTTATTCATTTCTTCTAGGTTTTCTAGTTTATTTGCAAGAGGTGTTTATTGTATTCTCTGATGGTAGTTTGTATTTCTGTGAGATCAGTGGTGATATCCCCTATATCATTTTTTATTTCATCTACTTGATTCTTCTCTCTTTTCTTCTTTATTAGTCTTGCTAGCAGTCTATCTTTTTTGCTGATTTTTCTAAAAAACCAACTCCTGAATTCATTAATTTTTTGGATGATTGTTTATGTCTCTATCTCTTTCAGTTCTGCTCTGATCTTAGTTATTTCATGTCTTCTGCTAGCTGTTGAATTCGTTTGCTTCTGCTTCTCTAGTTCTTTTAATTTTGATGTTAGGGCATTCACTTTTAGATTTTTCCTACTTTCTCCTTTGGGCATTTAGTGCTATAAATTTCCTTCCAAACACTGCCTTAGCTGTGTCCCAGAGATTCTCGTACGTTGTGTCTTCGTTCTAATTGGTTTCAAAGAACGTCTTTATTTCTCCCTTTACTTCGTTATTTACCCAGTAATCATTCAGGAGTAGGTTGTTCAGTTTCCATGTAGTTGTGAGGTTTTCTTTAACCTGAGTTCTAATTTGTATATTCTGGTCTGAGAGACAGTTTGTTATGATTTCCATTCTTTTGCATTTGCTGAGAAGTGTTTTCCTTCCAATTATGTGGTCAATTTTAAAATAAGTGCTATGTGGTGCTGAGAGGAATACATATACTGTTGATCTGGAGTGGAGAGTTCTGTTGAAGTCTATTAGATTGGCTTGGTCCAGAGCTGAGTTCAAGTCCTGAATGTCATTGTTAATTTTCCACCTCATTGATCTGTCTAATATTGACAGTGGGGTGTGAAAGTCTCCCATTATTATTGCATGGGAGCCTAAGTCTCTTTCTAGGTCTCTAAAAACTTGCTTTATGAATCTGTGTGCTCCTACATTTTGTGCATATATATTTAGGATAGTTAGCTCTCATTGCTGCATTGATCCCTTTACCAAAATGTAATGCTCTTCTTTGTCACTTTTGATCTTTGTTGGATTAACGTCTGTTTTATCAGAGATTAGGACTGCAACTCCCACTCTCTTTTGATTTTCATTCACTTGATAAGTATCCCTCCATCCCTTTATTTTGAGCCTATGTGTGTCTTTGCATGTGAGATGGGTCTCCTGAATACAGCACATGGATGTGTCTTGACTCTTTATCCAATTTGCCAGTCTGTGTCTTTTAATTGGGGCATTTAGCCTGTTTCCATTTAAGGTTAATATTGTAATGTATGAATTTGATCCTGTCATTATGATTCTAGCTAGTCGTTTTGCTGGATGTTGGTTAGGTAACACAGTTTCTTCATAGTGTCGATGTTCTTTACAATTTGGTATGTTTTTGTAGTGACTGGTACCTGTTTTTCCTTTCTATGTTTAGTGCTTGCTTCAGGGGCTCTGTAAGGCAGATCTGGTGGTGACAAAATCCTGCAGCATTTGCTTGCCTGTAAAGGATTTCACTTCTCCTTCACTTATGAAGCTTAGTTTGTCTGGATATGAAATTCTGGGTTGAAAATTCTTTTCTTTGAGAACATGGAATTTTGGCACCCACTCTCTTCTGACTTACAGGGTTTCTGCAGAGACATCTGCTGTTAGTCTGATGGGCTTCCCTTTGTGGGTAACCCGACTTTTTCTCTGGCTGCCCTTAACATTTCTTCTTTTATTTCAACTTTGGTGAATCTGACGATTGTATGTCTTGGGGTTGCTCTTCTCTAGGAATATCTTTGTGGTGTTCTTTGTATTTCCTGAATTTGAATGTTGGCCTGTCTCGGTAGGTTGGGGAAGTTCTCCTGGATAATATTCTGAAGAGTGTTTTCCAACTTGGTTCCATTCTCCCCATCACTTTCAGGTACACCAATCAAACATAGGTTTGGTCTTTTCACATAGTCCAAGATTTCTTGGAGTCTTTGTTCTTTCTTTTCATTCTTTTTTTACTCTAATCTTGTTTTCTCTCTTTATTTCATTAAGTTGGTCTTCAATCACTGATACCCTTTCTTCTGCTTGATCTATTCGGCTATTGATACTTCTGTATTCTTCACGAAGTTCTCATGCTGTGTTTTCCAGCTCCATCAGATCATATATTTTCTTCTCTACATTGGTTATCCAGTTAGCAATTTCACTAAGCTTTTTTCAGGGTTCTTAGCTTCCTTGCATTGGGTTAGAATGTGCTCCTTTAGCTCAGGGGAGTTTGCTGTTACCCATCTTCTGAAGGCTACTTCTGTCAGTTCATCAAATGCATTCTCTGTCCAGTTTTATTCCTTTGCTGGTGAGGAGTTGTGATCCTTTGGAGGAGGAGAGGTGTTCTGGATTTTGGAATTTTTACCTTTTTGCACTTTTTTTTTTTTTCCATCTTTGTGGCCTTATCTACCTTTGGTCTTTGATGTTGGTGAACTTCAGATGGGGTATTTGAGTGGATGTGCTATTCCTTTCTGTTTGTTTGTTTTCCTTCTAATAGTCAGGCCACTCTGCTGCCAGTCAGCTGGAGTTTGCTGGAGGTCCACTCCCAACCCTTTTTACCTGTGTATCACCAGTGGAGGCTGCAGAGCAGCAAAGGCTGCTGTCTGTTCTTTCCTCTGGAAGCATTGACCCCGAGGTACACCTTCCAGATGCCAGCCAGAGCTCTCCTGTAAGAGGTGTCTGTCAGCCCCTACTTGAAGGTGTCTCCCAGTCAGTATACACGGGGGTCAGGGACTCACTTGAGGAGGCAGTCTGATCCTTAGCAAAGCTTGAACGCTGTGTTGGGAAGTCCACTGTACTCTTCAGAGCCATCAGGCAGGGATGTTTATGTCTGCTATAAGCCCCTGAGTGGGGCTACTGCCTTTTTTACAGATATGCCCTGTCCAGAGAGAAGAAGTCTGGCAGTTTGGCCACAGCATCCTTGCTGAGCTACAGTGGGCCTCACCCAGTTTGAACTTCCCAGTGGCTTGGTTTACACTGTGATCATAAAACCGCCTGTTCAAGCCTCAGCAATGGCAGATGCCCCCCTTCCCCCACTAAGCTCGAATGTCCCAGGTGGATATCAGATTGCTGCTGTGCTGACAGCAAGAATTTCAAGCCTGTGAGTTTTACTTTCCGGGCTCTGTGTGGGTGGGACTCACTGAGCCAGACCACTTGGGTCCCTGGCTTCAGCTCCCATTTCCAGGGGAGTGAATGGTTGTGTCTCATTGACATTCTATTCCTCACTGGAGTATGGGGGAAAAAAAGAGCTCCTGCAGCTAGTTCACTGTCTGCACAATTGGCCACCCAGTTTTGTGCTTGAAACCCAGGGACCTGGTGGGGTAGGTACCAGAGGGAATCTCCTGGTTTGCAGGTTGTGAAGACTGTTGGACAAGCTCAGTATGTGCTGGAGTTCCTCAGGCTCAGACCCTCATGGCTTCCCTTGGGTAGGGGAGAAAATTCCCCGACCCCTTGCACTTCCCAGGTGAGGCAACACCCTACCCTACTTCAGCTCACCCTCTGTGGGCCACACCCACTGTCCAACAAGTCCCATTGAGATGAACTGGGTACCTCAGTCGTAAATGCACAAATTCTGCATTGATCTCGCTGGGAACTGCAGACAGGTGTTGTTCCTATTAGGCCATCTTGAATCCCCCACCTCCAAAAATTATCTGAATAAGCTTTTCAATGTGCTGTTGAATTCGGTTTACTGGTATTTTGATGAGGATTTTTGCATCAATGTTCATCAAGGATATTGGCCTGAAGTTTTCTTTTTTTGTGGCATTGCTGCCAGGTTTTGCTATCAGGATGATGCTGGCCTCATAGAATGAATTAAGGAGGAGTTCATTCTCTTTAATTTTTAAAAATAGTTTCAGTAGGAATGGTATCAGCTCTTCCTTGTACATTTGGTAGAATTCAGCCATGAATCCATCTGGTCTTGGACTTTTATTGGTTGGTAGGCAATTTATTACTGCCTCCATTTCAGAGCTCATTATTGGTCTGTTCAGGAACTCAATTTCTTCCTGGCTCAGACTTGCAAGGGTGTATGTGTCCAGGAATTTAGTCATTTCTTCTAGATTTTCTAATTTATGTGCATAAAAGTGTTTAGAGTATTCATTGATGATTGTATTTCTGTAGAGTCAGTGGTAATATACCCCTGCAGTTTCTGATTGTGTTTATTTAAATATTCTCTCTGTTCTTCTTCATTAGTGTATCTAGAATCCTATTTATTTTATTATTTAAAAAGAAAAGCAGCTCCTGGATTTGTTGACCTTTTGAATGGTTTATTGCGTCTTTATCTTCTCCAGTTCAGCTCTGATTTTGGTTATTTCTTGTCTTCTACTAGCTTTGGGATTGGTTTGCTCTGGGATCTCAAATTATTTTAATTGTGAAGTTAGGTTGTTAAATTGACATCTTTCTAATTTTTTTCTGTGGGCATTTAGTGCTATAAATTTCTCTCTTAACACTGCTTTAGCTGTGTCTCAGAGATTCTGGTATATTGTATTTTTGTTTTCATTAGTTTCAAATAACTTACTGATTTCTCCCTTAATTTCATTTTTTACCCAAAAGTCACTCAGGAGCAGATTATTCAATATCCATAAAATTATATGTTTTTTCTTATTTTTATTATACTTTAACTTCTAGGGTACATGGATAACATGCAGGTTTGTTACATATGTATACTAGTGCCATGTTGGCGTGCTGCACCCATCCAATAATCGGCACCCAACAACTCATCGATTTACATCAGGCATAACTCAGTGCAATCCCGCCCTCTCCCGCCACCCCCATGGTATGACCCCAGTGTGTGATGTTCCCCTTCCCGGAGTCAAGTATTGGTGAGACTCATGTTCGGTTTCCACCATAGTGAGAACATGCGGTGTTTACTGGTTTTCTGTTCTTGTATAGTTTGCTGAGAATGATGGTTTCCAGCTGCATCCATGTCTACAAAGGACACAAACTCATCCTTTTTTATACGGCTGCATAGTATTCCATGGTGTATGTACCCACATTTTCTTAATCAGTGTCACTGATGGACATTTGGGTTGATTCCAGAATAACGCTGGCCGTGAATAGTGCCGCAATAAACATACATGTGCATCGCTTCGATTTATACTCCTTTGGGTATATACTTCGGTAATGGGACGGCTGGGTCATATGGTACTTTAGATCTAGATCGCTTGAGGAATTGCCATGCGCGACACCGCCAATAGTTGAACTAGTTCAGCGTCCCACCACCAACAGGTAGCCAGCATAATTTCCGGGCTCTCCACATCCTCTTCCAGCGCCTGTTGTTTCCTGAAATATTTTAATGATTGCCATTCAACTGGTGTGAGATGCCTCTCATTGTGGTTTTGGTTGCGACTTTCTCTGGTGATGATGATGAAACTTCATGTGTCTGTTGGCTGTATTTCTTTGAAATGACCATAACTTTTGGATGAGGTTGTTTGTTTTCTTGTGGTGGGATTGCATTGCGGGATCTGGATGACCCCAGCCCGCACCCAGATGGGTGATTTGGTACCTCCATTCATGGGTTGCCGGTACTTGAGTGGTGGTGCTTTTTGGCTCTTCAGAACAATTGAATCCCATGTCTCAATTTGGCTTTTGTTGTGTTTATATTGGTGTTTTCAACATGGAGTGCTTCCCCATGCCTATATTCCTAGATAAGTATTACCTAGGGTTTTCTTACCTGAGGTTTTATGGTCAGATAACATTTAAGTATCTCAATCATCTGAATTCCATTTTTCATATCACAAGATGAGGATCCAGTTTCAGCTCTTATTAACCAATTCCGCTGCATTTTATTCATACAAAGAATTCTTTTCCTATTTCTGGCGTTTTCTCGGTTTTGTTGAGATCAGATGGCTGTAGATTTGTGGGTGTGTTCTGAGGACTCTGTTCTGGGCTCCCATTGGTCTATTTCTGTTTGCGTTTTATTGCCATGCTGGCTTTGGTTGACCCTGTAGCTTTGTGGCTGGGTTTTGAAGTCAGGTGGCGTCACCCAGCGTCTTTGACTTAGGATTGTCTTGGAGGATGCGGAAGCTGCTGGACCGCCTGGGCAAACGGTTTTGCCAGTTCTGGCGACTGTTGGTAACCCGATGGGATGGCATTGAATCTCGTTAACCCGGGCGGTAGCTGGCCATTTTCATGATATTGCGTTCTTACATCAAGAAGCGACAGGTATGTTCTTAGTGTTTGTACTCTTTTTCATTTCTGAGCGAGTGATTTGGCGGTTCTCGAGTCCTTTACCATCCCTTGTAAAGTTGGTTCTGGTATTTCATTCTCTTTGAAGCAATTTGAGAATGGAAGTTCGTTCATGTTGGCTCTCTGTTTACTTTGGTGTATAAGAATGCTTGTGATTGCACATTAATTTTGTAATCTGGAACTTTGATGAAGTTTCCATATATAAGCTTGAAACTTTGGTGGATAATGGTTTTAAATACATATACTAGTGTCGTCGCAGGGACGTTTGAGCTTTTTTTTCCTAACTGAATACCCTTTATTTCTTTCTTTTTGGTTGCCTGGCTGAAGTTTCAGCATTATGTTGAATAGGATGGTAGAGATTAATCCCTGTCTTGTGCCAGCTTTCAAAGAGATACTCCGGTTTTGCTCAATATGATATTGGCTATGGGTTTGTCAAGCGGCTCTATGATTTTGAGATCGTCCCGTAATGCCGAATTTATTGAGAGTTTATATGGCATGAAGAGCTGTTGCCGTTTTGTCAAGGCCTTTTCTACATCTATTGAGATAATCACATGGTTTTTGTCTTTGGATTTTGTTTATGGAGTTCACGTTTACTGATTTCGCGACTATGTTGAACCAATGCTTACATCAGGGATGAAGCCCATAGTCATGATGGATAAGCTTTTGATGTGCTGCTGGATCCGGTTTGCCATTATTTTATTGAGGGATATTGTTTTTCAGTGTTCATCAGGGGATATTGGTCTAAAATTCTGCTTTTTGTTGTGTCTCTGCCGGGTTTTGGTATCAGGATAGTGTTTGGCTCAGAGAGTGGGTGGAGGGATTACCTCGCTCTATTGATTTGGGTGGTTTCAGAGGAATGGTACCAGCTCCTTCTCTTGTACCTCTGGTAAATTCAGCTACCAGATAAAATGGTCCTGGACTTTTTGGTTGTGACCGTAATTACTCGAACGATATATATTGAAGTCTATTCAGAATTCAGCTTTTCCTGGTTTAGTCTTGGGAAGACTGTAAGACTGATAGGAAATCATCCATTTTATTTCGTTTTCCTAGTTTATTTGCATAGGAGTGTTTACAGTATTCTCTCATACGATGGTTTTGTATTTCTGTAGGGTCATTGGTGAGTATGCACATCATTTTATAGTCCTATTAGGTTCTTCTCTCTTTCTTCTTTATTGCTCTTGCTTTAGCGTCCAATCAATTTTGTTGATCTTTTCCAAAGCCAGCTTCCTGGATTTATTGATTTTTTTGGAGGTTTTGTGTCTCTATCTCCTTCAGTTCCTGTCTGATCTTAGTTATTTCTTGCCTTCCTGCTGGCTGGAATGTGTTTGCTCTTGCTTCTCTGGTTACTTTAATTGTGATGAGGAGTGTCAATTTTAGATCTTTCAGCTTTCTCTTGTGGGCATTCAGTGCTATAATTTCCCTCTACTTTAAATATTATTACAGAGATTCTGAAGTGTATTGTATCTTTCTTCTCATTGTTTTCAAAGAACATCTTCATTTCTGCCTTCATTTTGTTATCTACCCAGTAGTCATTCAGGAGCAGGTTGTTCAGTTTCCATGTAGTTCAGCGGTTTTGATTGAGTTTCCCAGTCCTGAGTTCTAGTTTGATTGCACTGTGATCTGAGAAACAGTTTGTTATAATTTCTGTTCTTGTACATTTGCTGAGGAGTGCTTTACTTCCAATTATGTGGTCCATTTTGGAATAAGTGCGATGTGGTGCTGAGAAGAATGTATATTCTGTTGATTTGGGGTGGAGAGTTCTGTAGAGGTCTATTAGGTCTGCTTGCTGCAGAGATGAGTTCCATTCCTGGATATCCTTGTTAACTTTCTGTCTCATTCATCTGTCTAATGTTGACAGTGGGGTGTTGAAGCCTCCCATTATTATTGTATGGGAGTCTAAGTCTTTTTGTAAGTCTCTAAGGACTTGCTTTATGAATCTGAGTGCTCCTGTATTGGGTGCATATATATTTAGTAGAGTTAGCTCTTCCTGTTGAATTGATCCCTTTACCATTATGTAATGGCCTTCTTTGTCTCTTTTGATCTTTGATGGTTTAAACTCTATTTTATAACAGACAAGTATTGTAACCCCTGCTTCTTTTTTTTGTTCTCCATTTGTTGGTAGATCTTCCTCCATCCCGTTATTTTGAGTCTATATATGTCTTTGCCTGTGAGATAGGTCTCCCGAATACAGCAAACTGATGGGTCTTGACTCTTTTTCCCATTTGCCAGTCTGTGTCTTTTAATTCGAGCATTTAGTCCATTTACATTTAAGGTTAATATTGCTATGTGTGAACTTGATCCTGCCATTATGATATTAACTGGTTATTTTGCTCATTAGTTGATGCAGTTTCTTCCTAGCCTCGAAGGTCTTTACATTTTGGCATGTTTTTGCAATGGCTGGTACCAGTTGTTCCTTTCTATGTTTAGTGCGTCCTTCAGGGTCTCTGGTAAGGCAGGCCTGGTGGTGACAAACTCTCTAAGCATTTGCTTATCTGTAAAGGATTTTATTTCTCCTTAACTTGTGAAACGTAGTTTGGCTGGATATGAAATTCTGGGTTGAAAATTCTTTTCTTTAAGAATGTTGAGGGGGGCGGAGCAAGATGGCCGAATAGGAACAGCTCTAGTCTCCAACTCCCAGTGCAAGTGACACTGAAGACCAGTGATTTCTGCATTTTCAACGGAGGAATTGGGTTCATCTCACTAGGGAGTGCCGGACAATCGGTGCTGGTCAGCTGCTACAGCTGGACCAGCGAGAGCTGAAGCAGGGCTAGGCATCGCCTCACCTGGGAAGCAAAAGGGGGAAGGGAATCCCTTTTCCACCCAGAGGAACTGAGACACGCAACACCTGGAAAATCGGGTAACTCCCACCCCAATACTGCGCTTTAAGCAAATGGGCACACCAGGAGATTTTATCCCACACCTGTCTGGAAGGGTCTCACGCCCATGGAGCCTCCCTCATTGCTAGCAGAGTAGTCTGCCATCTAACCACAAGGCAGGAGCGAGGCTGGGGGAGGGGCACCCGCCACTGCTAAAGCTTAAGTAGGTAAACAAAGCAGCTGGGAAGCTCAGACTGGGAATTTGAATGCAGTTCAGAAACCACCGTCTCTGTAGACTCACCTCTGAGGACAGGGCACAAGCTAAACCAACAACAACAACAGCAGCAGCAGAGCCTCTGCAGAAACAATGACTCTGTCTGACAGCACTGAAGAGAGCAGTGGATCTCCCAGCACGAGGAGGTTTGAGATCTGAGAAGGGACAGACTGCCTGCTCAGGTGGGTCCCTGACCCCTGAGTAGCCTAACTGGGAGACATCCCCACTAGGGACAGTCTGACCACCCCACACCTCACAGGGTGGAGTACACCCCTGGGGAGGAAGCTTCAAAGCAAAAGGTCAGACAGGTACACTCGCTATTCATATTCTGTCTTCCTGCAGACTCTGTTGCTGATACAGAGCAAACAGGATCTGGAGTGGACTTCAAGCAATCTCAACAGACCTACAGCTGAGGGTCCTGGCTGTTAGAGAAAAACATCAACAGGAAGGACACCTACACCAAAACCCATCAGTGATCGCCCATCATCAGACCAGGGGCAGATAAAGCCACAAAGATGGGGAAAAAGCAGGTGAAAATCTGACTCAAAATAAGAGCATCTCCCTGCAAAGGCGCAGCTCATCGCCACCAACGGATCAAGCTGGAAGGAGTAACTGACGAGATGAGAGAGGCAGTCCAGCAAACTTCACCAAAGCCCAAAGGAGGAATTACGTGCCAAGCGTAAAGAAACTAAAATCTTCAAAAGTGAAAAGGTGATAGCTAAGTAATTAGCAGAAGGTTCCTAAACAAATGAAAGAGAGATGAAAACCGCGATACGAAATCACGTGACAAATGCTCACAAAACTTCAGTAACGAACCGATCAACTGGAAGAAAATTATCGCGGTGAGGGATCAAATGAATGGAAATGAAGCCGAGAAAGAAACCAAAAGAAAAAAGAAAGAAAAATAGAAAGAAAGCCTGCAAGAGGTATGGGATTAATAAAAGACCAAATCTACGTCTGATTGGCGTGCCTGAAAGTGAGGGAAAATGGAACAAAGTTGGAAAACACTCTTCAGGATATCATCAGAACTTCACAACCTGGTGAAGACGAAGATAACATTCAAAATCAGGAAATAAAGAAAGTAAAGGTACTCGCTTGAGGGTGCAGCTACTGGACATTGCCGAATTCACCGAAGTTGAAATGAAAGGAGAAAAATCTTAAGGGCAGCCAGAGAGAAAGGTCAGTTTACAAGGGAGGCCCATCGAACTAACAGCAGATCTTAGCGGGCCTCTCCAAACCAGAAGAGTGGGGCCAATATTCAACATTCTTAAAGAAAAGTACTTTCAGCCCAGAATTTCATAAGCCAAACTACATTTCAGAGTTAAGGAGAAATAAAAATCCTTTACAAGACAGCAAATGTAGGGTGCAACCACCAGGCCTGCCTTGCAAGGGCCGGGAAGCACTAAATAAGAAAGGAACAACTGGTACTTGTATTTGCAAAACATGCCAAAATGTAAAGACCTTCTGAGGCTAGGAAAACTGCATCAACTAACGAGCAAAATAACCAGTTAATATCATAATGGCAGGATCAAGTTCTACACATAGCAATATTAACCTTAAATGTAAATGGACTAAACGCTACCGGTTAAAAGACACAGACTGGCAAACTGGATAAAAGTCAAGACCCATCAGTCTGCTGTATTCCAGGAGACCCATCTCACATACAGAAGAATATACATAGGCTCAAAATAAAGGGATGGAGGAAGATCTACCAAGCAAATGGAGAACAGAAAAAAGCAGGGTTGCAATACTACTCTCTGATAAAACAGACTAAACCATCAAAGATCAAAGAGACAAAGAGGCCAATACATAACGGTAAGGATCCAATTCCAACAGGAAGGCTAACTATCCTAAATATATATGCAATACAGGAGGAGCACCCAGATTCATAAAGCAAGTCCTTAGAGACTTTACAAAGAGACTTAGACTCCCATACAATAATAATGGAGACTTCAACACTCCACTCTCAACATTAGACAGATGAACGAGGGCAGAAAGTTAACAGGATATCCAGGAATGAACTCATGCAGCAAAGACCTAATAGACATCTACAGAACTCTCCACCGAAATCAACAGAATATACATTCTTCTCAATTCCATAGCACTTACTCCAAAATGGACCACATATGAGTGGAAGTAAAGCACTCCTCAACAAATGTGCAAGAACAAGAAATTATAACAAACTGTCTCTCAGACCACAGAACCAATGGGAAACTAGAACTCAGGACTAAGAAACTCAATCCGAGGCCACTCAGCTACATGGAAACTGAACAACCTGCTCCTGAATGACTACTGGGTACATAACAGAACTGAAGGCAAAAATGCAAGATGGTCTTTGGAAACCAATGAAAACAAAAGATGGCAATACAGAATCTCTGGGACACATTTGGGGAGCCCAGGGTCAGTGTGGGGAACAACAAATGCTCACAAGAGAGCTGGAAAAGATCTAAGGTGACACCTCTCACATCACAATTAAAAGAACTAGAGAAGCAAAACAAACGTCAAAAGCTAGCAGAAGGCAAGAAATAACTAAGATCAGAGCAGAACTGGAAGGGAGATAGGGGGCACAAAGGCCTCAAAAATCAATGGAGATCCAGGAGTTGGTTTGAAAGATCAACCAAATCGACAGACGTGGCGAGATTAATAAAGAAGAAAGAGTGGAATAGGCATAATAAAAAATGATAAAAGGGGATATCACCACTGACCCACAGAAATAGAAACTACCATCGAGGAATAATATAAACAACTCTATGCAAAATAAACTAGAAAATCTGAAGAAATGGATAATTTCCTGGACAATTGCGCTCTTCCAAGGCCTGACGGAGAAGTTGGATCTGGAATCATAGCCATTGCTTGGGTTCTGAAATTGAGGCAATAATTAATAGCTACGCAGTAAAAAACTCCAGGACCGGTGGAACCAGCTGAGATTCTACAGAGGTACAAGAAGACTGGTACCATTTCTTCTGAAAATATTCCAGTAATGAAAGGAGAATCCCTCCCTAACTCATTTTTGAGGCCAAAATCATCCTGATACAAAACCTGGCAGAGACACAAAAAAAGAGAATTTTAGACCAATATCACAGGTGAACATCGATGCAAGGTTCTCGTGCAAAATACTGTAAACCGGATTCAGCACCACATCAAAAAGCTTATCCATCACTTGATCAAATTGGAAGCTTCATCCCGTGATGCAAAGTACAGTTCAACCTATGCAAATCAATAAACGTAATCAGCATATAAACAGAACCAAGGCAAAACCACATGATTATCTCAGTGAAAGCGAAAAGGCTTTGGTAAAATTCAACAGCACCATGTTAAAACACTTAATAAATTCGGTATTGATGGAGGCGATACCTCATGATAATAAAGAGCTATTTATGACAAACCCACAGCCGTATATACCAGATAGACGAAAACTGGAAAAATTCCTTTTGAAAACTGGCACAAGACAGGATGCCTCTCTCCTGCCTCTATTCAACATAAGGTGTTGGGATTCTAGCTAAGGGCAATCAGGCAAGAAAAATCAGGGAGTATTCAGTTAGGAGAAAGAAAGAGTCAAATTGTCCCTGTTTGCATTCAGCCATGATTGTATATTTAGAAAGCCTATTGTCACCAGCCCAAAATCTCCTTAAGCTGTTGATAACAGCAGCAAAGTCTCAAGGATACAAAATTAATGTGCAAAAATCTGCGACATTCTTATACCAGTGACAACGAACAGAGCCAAATCATGAATGAACTTCCATTCACAATTGCATAAAGGAATAAAATACCTAAGGAATCCAACTTACAAGGATGTAAAGGGACCTCTTTCAAAGGAGAACCCCTACAAACCACTGCTCCAATTAAGTAAAGAGGACACAAACAAATGGAAGGCATTCTGTGAGATAGGAAGAATCCAATATATCCTTGAAAATGGCCACTGCCACCCAAGGTATGAGTCCAATGCCATCCCATCAAGCTACCAATGAGTTTTCTTCACAGAATTGGAAACTGCTTTAAAGTTCATATGAAACCAAAACAGAGCCCACATCTCCGGGTAAATCCTAAGTCAGAGGCAAAGCTGGAGGCATCACGCTACCTGACTTCAAACTGCCTACAGGCTACAGTAGCAAAACAGTATGGTACTGGTACCAAACAGAGATATAGATTAATGGAGACAGAACAGGAGTCCTCAGAAATAATACCACATCTACAGCCATCTGATCTTTAGCAAACCTAAGAAAAACAAGAAATGGGGGAAAAGGATTCCTATTTAATAAATGGTGCTGGGAAAATTGGCTAGCCATAAGTAAGCTGAAACTGGATCCTTTCCTTACTCCTTATACGAAAATTATTCAAGTGGATTAGGGCTTAAATGTTAGACCTAATACCATAAAAACCCTGAAGAAAATCTAGGTAGTACCATTTCAGGACATAGGCAGCCAAAGACTTCATGTGTCAGAAACACCAAAAGCAACGGCAGTAAAGCCAAAATTGACAAATTGGATATAATTAAGCTAAAGAGCTTCTGCACAGCAAAGAAACTACCATCCAGAGTGAAGGCAGCCTACAGAATGGAGAACATTTTTGCAATCTACTCACATCTGACAAAGGGCCTAACATCAGAACCTACAAAGAACTCAAACAAATTTACAGAAAAACGAAACAACCCCATCAAAAGTGGGCAAAGGATATGAACAGACCTCAAGAAATTCATGGCCAACAGACACATGAAAAAATGCTCATCATCACTGTGCATCAGAGAAATGCAAAATCAAAACTACAATGAGATACCATCTCACATGATTAGAATGGCAATCATTAAAATGTTAGGAAGCAACAGGTGGAAGGATGTGGAGAAATAGGAACAATTTACACACTGTTGGTGGGATTGTAAACTAGTTCAACCATTATGGAAAACAGTATGGCGATTCTCAAAGATCTAGAACTAGATGTACCATATGGCCCAATACATCCCATTACTGGGTGTACCCAAAAGAGTTATAAGTCATGCTGCTGTGAAGACACATACACACACATATATTTATGGGCACCTATTCACAATAGCAAGGCAGAATCAACCCAAATGTCCATGGTGAGACTGGATTAAGAAAATGTGGCACATATGCACCATGGGGCCACTGGCAGCCTAAAAAGGGTGGTTTGTATAGCTGTAGGGACATGGATGCAACTGAAACCATCATTCTTAGCAAGCCCATCACAGAACAGGCAAATACCGCATGTTCTCACTCATGGGGTGGGAGCGAACAATGAGTCACTTGGACTTGGGAAGACATCACACACGGGGCCTATCATGGGAAAAGCTGGGAGGAGGGATTACGACTAAGGTTCCTGATGCCGTAATAGGATGACAGATTTTGTGAGTTGATGGGTGCAGCACAGCAACATGGCACAAGTATACATATGTAACAAACCTGCACGTTATGCACATGTACCCTTGAACTTAAATTATAAAAAAAAAAAAAAAAATGTTGAATATTGGCCCCCACTCTCTTCTGGCTTGTAGAGTTTCTGCTGAGAGATCTGCTGTTAGTCTGATGGGCTTCCCTTTGTGGGTAACCCGACCTTTCTCTCTGGCTGCCCTTAAGATTTTTTCTTCATTTCAACTTTGGTGAATCTGGCAATTATGAATTATATGGTTTTGAGTTTACTTCTTAGTCTTGATTTCTAGTTTCATTGCACCATAGTCCTAGAGACTATTGGTTATGATTGCAGTTCTCTTGCTTTTGCTTATTAATGGTTTACCTCTAATTATGCATTTTGTTTTAGAATATGTCCTATGTGGTAGTAAGAAAAATGTGTATTTTGTTATTTTTTGGTGGAGAGTTCTATAGCTATCTATCAGGCGCATTTTGTCCAGTGCTGAGTTCAGGTCATTAATATCTTTATTAATTTTCTGCCTCAATAATCTGTCTAATATTGTCAATGGGGTGTTAAAATCTCACACTATTATTGTGTGGTAGTCTAAGACTCTTTGAAGGTCTCTATGAACTTGCCTTATAAATTGAGGTGCTCCTGTGTTGGGTGCATACAGATTTAGAATAGGTACATCTTCTTGTTGAATTGAGCCCTTTACCATTATTTGACATTTTTCTTTGTCCTTTTTGATGTTTGTCAGTTCTACTTTGTCAAGAACTAAGATTGCAATCCCTTCTTTTTCTGTTTTCCATTTTCTTGATAGATTTTCCTCCTTTTATTTGAGCCTATGTGTGACATTACATATGAGATAGGTCTCTTGAAGACAACATACTGATGTGTCATGGTTCTTTATTCAGCTTGCCATGCTGTGTCTTTTAATTGGGGCATCCAGCCCATTTACATTTAAAGTCAGTATAGATATGTGTGAATTTGATCCTGTCGTCACCTTGTTAGCTGGTTATTTTGCAGACTTGTTTATGTGGTTGCTTTACAATGTCACTGGTTTGTGTACTTCAGTGTGTTTTTGTAGTGGTGGGTAATGTTCTTTTCTTTCCATATTTAGTGAGAAAAGAAATTCTGAGTTGTAATTTCTTTTCTTTAAGAATATTGAATATTGACACCCAATTTTTTATTTTTAGGGTTTCCAGTTAGAGGTCCACTGCTACACTTATGGACTTCCCTTTGTAGGTTACCTGGCCCTTCTCTCTAGCTCCCTTTAACATCTTTTCTTTCATTTCAACCTTCGAGAATCTGATGATTATGTGTCTTGGGGATGGTCTTTCTGTGGAGCATCTTACTGGGGTTCTCTGCATTCCCCGAATTTGAATGTTATCCTCTCTAGCTGGATTAGGGAAGTTCTCATGGATGATATTCTGAAATATGTTTTCCAAGTTAGTTCCATTTTCCTTATCTCTTTCAGGTACACCAATGAGTCATAGATTTGGTATCTTTACATAGTCTCATTTTTGGGGGGATTTATATATACCTTTTCATTCTTTTTTTCTCTATTCTTGTCTGCCTGACTTATTTCAGAAAGCCAGTCTTCATGCTCTAAGATTTTTTTCTCCACTTGGTCTATTCTGCTGTTAATACTTGTGATTGTATTCTGAAATTCTTATAGTGTGTTTTTCAGCTCTATCAGGTTGGTTATGCTCTTCTCTATTCTGGCTATTTTGTCTGTTAGCTTCTGTAATTTTTTTATCATAATTTTTTTATTCCTTGCATTGGGTTACAGTGTACCCCTGTAGCTCAGTGAACCTTGCTCCTATCAATATTCTGAATTGTACTTGTCATTTCAGCCATCTCAGCCTCAACCCAGTTCTGAATTCTTGCTGAAGAGTTAATGCAGTCATTTGGAGGATAAAAGGTATTCTGGCTTTTTGAGCTTTAGCATTTGTGCACTGATTCTCATTTTGTGGGGCTTATCTACCTTTTATCTTTGATGTTGCTGACATTTTGATTTTTTTTCTTTTATCCTATTTGATGACCTTGAGTGTTCAATTGTGATATAAGGTAGAATCAGCCAATTGGTTTTGTTTCTGGAAGATTTTAGGGGTCCAACATTCATCTCTGAACTCCTGGGTTGTGTGCTCCAAATCTGCAGGACTTGTATTGGGCCCTGACTTTGTTCTCTGGCTCCTTGAGGTTTGGAGTCTACTGCACTGGGGTAATTGAAGTGTGGCAGTTTCAGCAAAGTGCTAGTGGATGCAGGGGGTACCTGCCTCCCTGTGGACATTCACAATAGTGGTGGAGGCAAGGCAGCCAAGGGTTGGGGCTATGGGAGTACCCTGCTAGAGACTGTGCATTGTTGCAGTGGAGATGGACCTGGTTTGTGATGGAATGCTGGTCAGCGTGGGTCTGGGTGCCTATTCTGTGCCTTGAAAGCATGCGTGATTGCCCAGAGTGTAAAAGAATCCCCTGTTCTCTGTGCAGCATTAACAAAAAAGCAGAGCACTGGCAGAGGCAGGGCTTGAGGGTTCTGTGCCAGCCAAGGCTAAGTCTGCAATAGCAGTAGGCTGGGGTATCTAGAAACTGGTCCTTTGCCAGATATGTGGAATCTGTAGCTTGTATTTTCATCTTTTTTACAGGTTTGTTCACAAAACAAAAATTTTTAATGTTGGTCTGGAACAATTGATCAGTTTTCCCTTTTATATATCACGTTTTCGATGCCGATTCTAAGAACTCTTTGTCAACACTAGATTCTAAAATTTTTCTTCTATTTTTTTCTGAAATATTATAGCTTTACATTTAAGACTGCAATCCAGTTTGCATTAATTTCTAGGAGTGGGGTTTATGTTTAATATTTTAAGTATTTTAAGTATGTTTAAGTATGTTTAGTATTTCAGTATTTTGATTTGTTGGCCTGTACATTTCTAATTGCTCCAAAACCATGTGTTGAAAAGACTCTTTTCTCCATTGAATTGCTTTTACATCTTTATAAAATATCAATTTGGCATATCTGTATGTATATTCTGGGTCTTCTGTTCGGCTACATTAATCTATGTTTCTGTCCTTACTCCAACACCACACAGTCTTGATTCCAAGAGCAATATAATGAAATAAAATTGGGTAGAAAGATTCTTCAAGTTTTATTCTTCTTTTCTTTTTTCCAGATTTATTTAGGTATAATAGACAGATATAATTGTATATACATAAAGTGTATAATGTGATGTTTGATATATGTATTTGTTGTTAAATAATCACTACAATAAGCTATTCTATTTTCTTTGCCTTCACTTATAAATTTATTTTTTATCACCTGTTGTTATAAAAAATCTCGCAAAAGTTTTCACATGAATTGTGTTAAATTTATATATTAATTTGGAGGAATTAACATCTTTACTATGGTCAGTCTTCCAATCGTGAATATGGCATATCTCTTTACTAATTTAGATCACCCTTGATTTATTTCATCAGCATTGTGTAGTTTTCAGTAAACAGGTCCAGTGCATGTTTTGTTATATTTCCAACTAAGTATTTTAATTTTTGAGTGATTGTAAGTGGTATTGTACTTTTAATTTCAATGTCCACATGTTCATTGCTAGCATATAGATATACAATTAAATTTTGTAATCTGATCTTCTATCTTGCAAACTTGATGAAATAACTTATTAGTTCTAGGAGGTTTTTGTACACTCCTTGCGATTTTCTATAGACAACCATGTCAACTGCAACTAGAAAGAGTTTCATTTATTCCTTTCTGATCTGAATTTTATTTACTTGTCTTATTGCATTGTCTAGAACTTCCAGCATTGTAGTTAAGAGTGGTGAGAATAAAAATTTTTGCCTGTTTCCTAATTTTAGGGGAAAAGCACTCACACTTTTACCATTATCTGTGATGTTAGCTGTAATATTTTTAGAGTTCTTTTTCAAATAAAGCTCCCCTATATTCTGATTTTTCTGAGAGTTATTATTATGAATGGATGTTGAATTTTTTCAAATGTTCCTACTGCATTAATATGGTCATATAATTTTATTTCTTAGTCTATTAATATATAGGGAATAAATTATTGGTTTTCAATAATGAACCAGCCTTGCATCTCTGGAATAAACACCATTTGGTCATGGTGTATAATTATTTTAATATATTGCTAAATTGTATTTACTAATATTGTGTTAGAAGTTTTAAATCCAAATTAACTAGAGCTACTAATTTGAGTTTTCCTCATTAGCCTATCTTTATTTAGATTTGGTATCAGAGTAATACTACTTTCATACAATTAGTTAGAAAGTGTTCTCTTCCATTTTCTGAAAAAGACTTTAGGAATTCGTGTTAATTCTTTTTTAAACTTTTGGCATAATTCTCCATTGACACTATCTGGGTTTGGAGATTTTCTTGGGGAGCAATGTTTAATTCGTGAATTTAATTAACTCTTAAATTATAGGGTTATTCGAATAATTTATTTTATATTGGGTGAATGTCTTTACCTTCTCTCACTTATAATAATTAATGTAATAATACAATTATTGATATAATTATCTTCCCTATCTTTGCAGAGAAATTTTATAGTTTCATCTGTTTCAAGTGTGTTTTGTAAACACATATCTGAGTTTTCAGTTTATTCAGTTCCAAGTTAGAATATATGAGGCAAAACAACAAACCAGTATACTCACCAATGTGTCATTACTCAAGTCCTGAGAGTCCAAGCTGGTCTTCCACCTTCTCTTCACCTTTAGGAGTCTTATGTTTGTTTTAGATACAATGCCTGAGATTTTTAATTGTACTTAGTAGCAGGAGTAAAGAAAAAAATATATATATATATTCCATTTCCCTTAAGTTAAAAAGTCATATCCTATATTATTTGACTCAGTTGATGACACCACCAAGTCACATAAACAATAAATACAGAAGTCATACTTAATTCTTTCTTCTCTTTCAACATCTACATATACTCATTTAATGAAGTGGATGTTTCCTAATTTCTATATTTTATTCTAATTTCTTTCTTGCAACATCACCAGCAATGCCTTAGTTAAGCCTTTGTTATTTCTCATCTTAATTATGAATTAACTTCATAACTAATATTCCTGCTTCCTACCTTATTACCTTTAAACTCATATTTCACATTGAACCCAGAGTGATTTCCTTTAAGGTAAACACATCAAGATAACAAATATATTCATAACCACCCAGAATTTTTTCATGTTCCTGTATAATCCACCTCCCATCCCTGGCAAAAGTTAATCTGATTTGTTTCACTTGATATTTGTTTTGATTTTCTGGAATTCTGTATAAATATAGATTTTTTTTCTGATTTTTTCTTTTTTCTTTTTTCTTTCTTTTTTTTTTTTTTTTTTTTTGAGTTCTTTGTTTTCCTTTTTGCCCAGGCTAGAGTGCAATGGCACAGTCTCTGCTCACTGCCATCTCCACCTCCTGGGTTCAAGTGGTTCTCCTGCCTCAGACTCCTGAGTAGCTGGGATTACAGGAACACACCACCATGCCCAGCTAATTCTGGTGTTTTTAGTAGAGACAGGGTTTCTCCATGATAGCCAGGCTGGTCTCGAACTCCTGACCTCAGATGATCCACCCTCCTTGCCCTAACAAAGTGCTGGGATTACAGGCCTGGCCAAATATAGGTTTTTTCACTCTGCAATATTATTTTTTATATTTATCCATGTTGTTTAATGTATCTATAATATGTGCCTTTTAATTGCTCATTAGTATCCCATTGCATGGGAATACCAAAATTTATTGATTATTTCTCTGTTGATGGACATTTGTGTTGTTTCATGTTTTTATAATTAAAAGTGTACTTTTATAATTATTCAATACAAGTCTTTGTATAAACAAAAGCTTTATTATATTTTAGAAAAACATGTAGAAGATTGGATTTTATAGTAGATATATGTTTAACTTTGTACATAGCTACTAAAATACTTTTAAAACTGTTTTAGCAATTTATATTCCCAACAGCAGTGTATGAAATTTTTAGTTGCACTACATTCTCAACAACACTTGTGGTTGTCTTTTTGTTACTTTTTAGCCAGCCTTGTGGGTGTGATATATTATCATATTAAAATTTTAATTTGCATTTTTCTGATGACTAATGATACTAGACATATTTTATACACTTATTTACCATATATACACACACACACATATCCTTTGATCCTCAGTGTTTGTTTAAATTTTTCACTCATTTCTAATTCTTGACATTTTAATACTGACTTCTAAGATTTTTTAAAGATTCTTGATACAAAGTATTATCCTAAATACATGTTTTGCCATTTCCTCTTTTATAACAGTGTTTTTTTTTTTTTTTTTTGAGACGGAGTCTTGCTCTGTGCCCCAGGCTGGAGTGCAGTGGCGCGATCTCGGCTCACTGCAAGCTCCGCCCCCCCCGGGTTCACGCCATTCTCCTGCCTCAGCCTCCCAAGTAGCTGGGACTACAGGCGCCCACCACCTCGCCCGGCTAATTTTCTTGTATTTTTAGTAGAGACGGGGTTTCACCGTGTTAGCCAGGATGGTCTCGATCTCCTGACCTCGTGATCCGCCCGTCTCGGCCTCCCAAAGTGCTGGGATTACAGGCTTGAGCCACCGCGCCCGGCCTATAACAGTGTGTTTTTAAGAGCAAATCATTTAACTTTGATGAACTTCAATATATGGATCTTTTGTTTTATAATTTGTGCTGAATTTTTTTCTGTTTAGGAAAACTTTGCCAAACCTAAGATCACAAAAAATTTTGACTATCATTTCTTCTACACTTTTGATAGTTTTTAGCTCAATAATTCAGTTCAAGTTAAGTTTTGTAGCTGATGTATGTTCAGGATCAGGATTCATTTTTAATGCAATTATTTTGACACATTTTGTTGAAAATATTATCCATTTTAAATTAAATTGTCTTGGTACCTTGGTGAAAAAGCATTTGCCCTTATATGCATGGGTCTATTTCTGAACTCTATTTTCTGTTTCATTCATCTGAATGTCTTTCGTTGCATGGATACTATGCTGTATTGATTACTATGGCTTTATAATAGGTCTTGACATAAGGTAATAGTATTCCAACTGTGTTTACTTCTTTCAAAATTATTTTGAAGGGTTTTTAATGTAAAAAATGCTAGGAAAATCCTTAAAACAAACATGTCAATGATTGTTTGAAGTTATATTACACTACATGTATTTATTTTATTCATATATTTACTCTGAAAATACTAATATAAACAAAGTAATATTTCCAAATGGTAAATATAATTAGATTATAAATGTGATATTTCAGTCATTGTTATTAAAATTTGTAAAAATAAATTTTTTACCACAAGCAAATAACAGTGGAAAGGATGATTGTCCTACAGAAGTTTGAATAATTCTCTAAATATTTTTTCCAGCTTTGTTAAGGTATAATGGACAAATACAAATTGCATTTATTCAAGGTATACAATGTGGTGTTTTGATACATGTATACATTGTAAAACTATTGCCATAACCAAGCTAATTAATGTATCTATCACCTCACATAGTTACCTATTTGGGGGGAATGAGATAACCTAAGATTTACTCTGTTAGCACATTTGACCAATATTTTTCTATTTCCCTCACCTCTAATCCCTGAAAATCACCTATTTACTTTATGTTTCTATTACTTCACGTTTTTAAGATTCCATATATAAGTGGAAACACGTGGTATTTGTCTTTCTGTGTTTGGATCAATTCTCAGAGCATAAATTCCATCAGGTTCATCTATGGTACCACAAATAGCAGAGTTTCCTTCTCTTGTAAGGTTGCATAATGTTCCACTGCATGCACACATACATGCACACACAGACATACACACACTCCATTTTCTTTATTTATTTATCCATCAACTGACATTTGGGTGGTTTTCATATTTAGCTTTTGCAAATAATGCTGCAACGATCATGGGAATGCCTATATCTCTTGGAAATAGTAATTTTTATTTCTTTTAGATATATACACAGAACTAAAATCACTGGATTATATGGTATTTCTATTTTAATTCTTTGGGAGACCTCTATCCATACTGTTTTTCATAATGACTATACCAATTTACATTTCCACCCACAATGTATAAGGGATCTGTTTTCACTACATTCTCACCAATGCTTATCTTTTTATTTCTTGTTGATAGTCATCCTAACAGACGTAACGTGATATATTATTGTGGTTTAGATTTGCATTTTCTATTAGCCAGGTGTGGTGGCTTGCCTGTAATCCCAGCATTTTGGGAGGCCGAGGCAGGTGGATCACGAGGTCAGGAGATGAGACCATCCTGCCTAACACGGTGAAACCCCATCTCTACTAAAAATACAAAAAAAAAAAAAAAAAAAAAAAAATTAGCCGGGCGTGGTGGCGAGCGTCTGTAGTCCCAGCTACTCCGGAGGCTGAGGCGGGAGAATGGCGTGAACCCGGGAGGTGGAGCTTGCAGCCAGCCAAGATCGGGCCACTGCACTCCAGCCTGGGCCACAGAGCAAGATTCTGTCTTGACGGAAAAAAAAAAAAAGAAAAAAGAAAAGAAAAAAAAAAAAGAATTTATAGACATGCTCATCATTGGTAGTTTTCCATGGAAAAATGGCTACTCAGGTTCTTCGGCCATTTTTTTTTTTAATCAGGTTATTTCTCTTTTGCTATTAAGTTCTATGAGTTTCTCATTTTTTTAAATATTAACCCCTTATCAGATATATGGTTTATACGTATATTATCTCATTCTGTAGGATGGTGTTTCATTTTCTAGATGGTTTCCTTTACAGTGCAGCAAACTTTTTTGATTGATATAGTCCCAATTATTTATTTTTGCTCTTGTTACTTTTGCTTTGGGGGTTAGCCTAAAAAAATTATTGCCAAGTCAATATCATGGAGTCTTTAATCTGATATTTTCTTCTCAAAGTTTTATGGTTTCAGGTCTTAAATTTAAATATTTAATTCATATTGAGTTTATTTTTGTATATGGTTTGTGATAAGGATCCAGTTTCATTTTTTGCATATAGATATTCAATATCCCATCACTACTTATTGGCGACACTATCCTTTTCTTATTGTCAATTCCTGAAGCTTTAATCAAAGATGAATATATCATACAGTTTAGGTTATATTTCTGGGCTCTCTATTCTGTTCCACAGTTCTATGTGTCTGTTTTTATGCCAGTACCATACTGTTTTGATTACTATAATTGTATAATATAATTTGAAATCAGGAACTGTGATGCAACTAGCTATGTTACTCTTGTTCAAAATTCTGCCCGCTAATTGAGGTTTAATTTTTTTCTATTTCTGTAAGAATGATGTTGGAATTTGGATAGAGATAGCATTGAATCTGCAGTTGCTTTAAACAATATGGACATTTTGGCAATGTTGATTTTACTAATCCATGAACACAAGATATATTTTCAACTATTTCTTTTTTTTCAGTTTCTTTAATCACTGTCCTATAGCTTTTGGGGTCCAGATTTTTTATCTCCTTGGTTAAATTTGTTTCTATATATTTTATTCTTATTGGTGCCATTACAAATGGTATGATTTTCTTTTCTTATTACACTTTAAGTTCTGGGTTACATGTGCAAAATGTGCAGTTTTGTTACATAGGTATACACATGACATGGTGGTTTGCTGCACCCATCAATCTGTCACCTGAATTAGGTATTTCTCCTAATGTTATCCCTCCCCTAGCCCCCCACTCCCCAACAGGCCACAGTGTGTGATATTGCCCTTCCTGTGTCCATGTGTTCTCATGTTCAACTCCCACTTATGATAACATGTGGTGTTTGGTTTTCTGATCTTGTGATAGTTTGCTGAGAATGGTGGTTTCCAGCTTCATCCATGTCCCTGAAAAGGACATGAACAGATCTTTTTGTTCTGGCTGCATAGTATTCCATGGTGTATATGTGCCACATTTTCTTAATCCAGTCTACCATTGATAAATATGTGGGTTGGTTCCAAGTCTTTGCTCTTCTGAATAGTGCCACAATAAAAATGCGTGTGCATGTGTCTTTATTATAGAAAGATTTATAATTGTTTGGGTATATGCCCAATAATGGGGTTGCTGGGTCAAATGGTATTTCTAGTTCTAGATCCTTGAGGAATTGCCACACTGTCTTCCACAATGATTGAACTAATTTATACTCCCACCAACAGTGTAAAAGCTTTCCTATTTTTCCACACCTCTCCAGCATCTGTTGTTTCCTGACTTTTTAATGGTTGCCATTCTAACTGGTGTGAGATGGTATCTCACTGTGGTTTTGATTTGCATTTCTCTAATGACCAGTGATGATGAGCATTTTTTTCATATGTCTGTTGGCCGCATAAATTTCTTTTGAGAAGTGTCTGTTTATATTGTTGCAAATTTTTGGATGTGGTTGTTTGCTTTTGTCTTCTAAATTTGTTTAAGTTCTTTGTAGATTCTGGATATTAGCCCTTTGTCACATGGATAGATTGCAAAATTTTTCTCCCATTCTGTAGGTTGCCTGTTCACTCATGATAGTTTCTTTTGCTGTGCAGAAGCTCTTTAGTTTAATTAGATCCCATTTGTCAATTTTGGCTTTCGTTGCTATAGCTTTTGGTGTTTTCGACATGAAGTCTTTGTCCATGCCTATGTCCTGAATGGTACTGCCTACGTTTTCTTCTAGGATTTTTATGGTCCTAGGTTTTAAGTCTTTTATCCATCTTGAGTTGATTTTTAGCCTTGTAATACAATTTGAAATCAGGTAGCGTGATGCCTCCAGCTTTGTTCTTTTTGCCAAGGATTGTCTTGGCTATGCGGGCTCCTTTTTTATTCTGTATGAACTTTAAAGTAGCTTTATCCAATTCTGTGAAGAAAGTCAGTGGTAACTTGATGGGGATAGCACTGAATCTATAAATAACTTTGGGCAGTAAGGCTATATTAACAATATTGGTTCTTTCTATCCATGAGCATGGAATGTTCCTCCATTTGTTTGTGTCCTCTCTTATTTCCTGAGCAGTGGTTTGTAGTTCTTCTTGAAGAGGTCCTTCACATCCTTTGTAAGTTGTATTCCTAGGTATTTTATTTTCTTAGTAGTAATTGTGAATGGGAGTTCACTCATAATTTGGCTCTCTGTTTGTCTGTTACTGGTTTATAGCAATGCTTGTGATTTTTGCACATCAATTTTGTATCCTGAGTCTGCTGAAGTTGCTTATCAGCTTAAGAAGATTTTGGCCCGAGACAATGGAGTTTTCTAAGTATGCAATCATGTCATCTGCAAATAGAGACAATTTGACTTCCTCTCTTTTTATTTAAATACCCTTCATTGCTTTCTCTTGACTGATTGCCCTGGCCAGAAATTCCAACGTTACGTTGAATAGGAGTGGTGAGAGAGGGCATCCTTGTCTTGTGCTGGTTTTCCAAGGGAATGCTTCCAGTTTTTGCCCATTTAGTATGATATTGGCTGTGGGTTTATCATATATAGCTACTACTATTTTGAGATACGTTCCCTCAATACCCAGTTTATTGAGCAGTTTTAGCATGAAAGGCTGTTGAATTTTGTCGAAGGCCTTTTCTTCATCTATTGAAATAATCATGTGGTTCTTGTTGTTGCTTCTGTTTATATGACAGACTACATTTACTGATTATATATGTTGGACCAAACTTGCAATCCCTGGAATGAAGCCGACTTTATTGTGGTGGATAACATTTCTGATGTGCTGCTGCATTCGGGTTGCCAGTATTTTATTGAGGATGTTCTCATTGATCTTCATCAGGGATATTGGCCTAAAATTCTCTTTTTTTTGGTTGTGTCTTTGCCAGGCTTTGGTATCAGGATGATGTTGGCCTCATAAACTGAGTTAGGGAGGATTCCCTCTTTTTCTACTCATTGGAAGAGTTTCAGAAGAATGTTACCAGCTCTTCTTTGTACTTCTGGTAGAATTTGGCTGTGAATCCGTCTGGTCCTGGAATGTTTTTGGTTGGTAGGCTATTAATTATTGCCTCAATGTCAGAACCTGTTATTAGACTATTCAGAGATTCAACTTTTTCCTGGTTTAGTCTTGGGAGGGTGAATGTGTTCAGAAATTGATCCATTTCTTCTAGATTTTCTAGTTTATTTGTGTAGAAGTGTTTATAGTATTCTCTGATGGTAATTTGTATTTCTGTTAGATTGGTGGTGATATCCTCTTTATTATTTTTATTGCATTTATTTGATTCTTCTCTCTTTTCTGTGGACATTCAATGCTATAAATTTCCCTCCACACACTGATTTAAATGTGTCCCAGAGATTCTGGTATGTTGTGTCTTTGTTCTCATTGGTTTCAAAGAACATCTTTATTTCTGCCTTCGTTTCGTTATTTACTCAGTAGTCATTCAGGAGCAGGTTGTGCAGTTTCCATGTAGTTGTGTGGTTTTGAGTGAATTTCTTAATTCTGAATTCTAACTTGATTGCACTGTGGTCTGAGAAACAGTTTGTTGTGATTTCTGTTCTTTTACATTTGCTGAAGATTGCTTTATTCCAATTATGTGGTCAATTTTAGAATAAGTGCGATGTGGTGCTGAGAAGAATGTATATTCTGTTGATTTGTGGTGGAGAGTTCTGTAGATGTCTATTAGTTCTGCTTGGTGTAGAGATGAGTTCAAGTTCTGGATATCCTTGTTGACCTTCTGTCTCATTGATCTGTCTGAGATTGACAGTGGAGTGTTAAAGTCTTCCATTATTATTGTGTGGGAGTCTAAGTCTCTTTGTAGGTCTCTAAGAACTTGCATTTTGAATCTGGGTGCTCCTGTATTGGTTGCATATATTTTTAGGATAGTTAGCTCTTCTTGTTGAATTGATCCCTTTATCATTATGCAATGGCCTTCTTTGTCTCTTTTGATCTTTGTTGTTTTAAAGTCTGTTTTACCAAAGACCAGGATTGCAACCCCTGCTATTTTTTGTTGTTGTTGTTGCTTTCTTTTTGCTTGGTAGATCTTCCTCCATCCCTTTATTTTGAGCCTATGTGTGTCTTTGCACATGAGGTGAGTCTCCTGAATACAGCACACCAATGGATCTTCAGTCTTTATCCAGTTTGTCAAACTGTGTTTTTTAATTGGGGCCTTCAGCCCATTTACATTTAAGGTTAATATTGTTATGTGTGAATTTGACCCTGTCATTATGATGCTAGCTCATTATTGTGCCCATTCATTAATGCAATTTCTTCATAGTGTTGATGGTCTTTACAATTTGGCATGTTTTTACAGTGGCTGGAATGGGTTGTTCCTTTCCTTTCCATGTTTAATATTTCCTTCGGGAGCTCCTGTAAGGCAGGCCTTGTGGTGACAAAATCTCTCAGCATTTGTTTGTCTAAAGGATTTTATTTCTCCTTCATTTATGAAGCTTAGTTTGGCTGGATATGAAATTCTGGGTTGAAAATTATTTCCTTTAAGCATGTTGAATATTGGCCCCCACTCTCTTCTGGTTTGTAGGGTTTCTGCCAAGAGATCCTCTGTTAGTTTGATGGGCTTCTTTTTGTGGGTAACCCGACCTTTCTCTCTGGCTGCCATTAACATTTTTTCCTTCATTTCTACCTTGGTGAATCTGACAATTATGTGTCTTGGGGTTGCTCTTCTAGAAGAGAATCTTTTTGATGTTTTCTGTATTTCTTGAATTTCAATGTTGGCCTGCCACGCTAGGTTTGGGAAGTTCTCCTGGATAATATCCTGAAGAGTGTTTTCCAACTTCTTTCCATTCTCCCCATCACTTTCAGGTACACCAATCAAACGTACATCTGGTATTTTCACATAGTCCTATTTTTCTTAGAGGCTTTTTGTTTGGTTCTTTTCACTCTTTTCTCTCTACACTTGTCTTCTGGCTTTATTTCATTAATTTGATCTTCAATCACTGATATCCTTTCTTAAGCTTTATCAAATTGGCTATTAAAGCTTGCGTATGCTTCACGAAGTCTCATATTGTGGTTTTCAACTCCATCAGGTAATTTAAGTTCTTCTCTACACTGGTTATTCTAGTTAGCCATTCGTCTCACCTTTTTTCAAGGTTTTTATCTTCCTTGCAATGGGTTAGATCATGCTCCTTTAGCTCAGAGAAGTTTGTCATTACCGACCTTCTGAAGCTTACTTCTGTCACTTTGTCAAACTCATTCTCCATCCAGGTTTGTGCCCTTGCTGACAAGGAGTTTTGTTCCTTTGGAGGAGAAGAGGCATTCTGGTTTTTGGAATTTTCAGCCTTTCTGCTCTGGTTTCTCCCTATCTTTGTGGTTTTATCTCCCTCTGTTCTTTGATGTTGGTGACCTATGAATGGGGTTTTCGTGTGGATGTCCTTTTTGTTGATGTTGATGCTATTCCTTTCTGTTTGTTAGTTTCCCTTCTAATAGACTGGCCTCTCAGCTGCAGGTCTGTTGGGGTTTGCTGGAGGTTCACGCCAGACCCTGTTTGCCTGGGTATCACCAGCGGAGCTGCAGAACAGCAAATATTGCTGCCTGATTCTTCATCTGGAAACTTCATCCCAGAAAGGCAACCTCCAGATGACAGCGAGGGGCATCCTCTATGAGGTGTCTGTCAGCCCCTACTGGGAGGTGTCTACCAATCAGGCTACACGGGGGTCAGGGATCAACTTGATTAAGCAGTCTGTCCGTTATCAGAGCTCAAACGCTGTGCTGGGAGAATCACTGCTCTCTTCAGAGCTGTCAGTCAGGGACATTTAAGTCTGGAGAAGCTGTCTCCTGCCTTCTATTCAGATATGCCCTGCCCCAAGAGGTGGAATCTAGAGAGGCAGTAGGCCTTGCAGAGTTGTGGTGGGCTCTGCCCAGTTAGAGCTTCCCTGTTGCTTTGTTTACACTGTGAGCATAGAATCACCTTCACAAGCTTCAGCAATGGCAGATGCCCCTCCCCCTGCCAAACCTCAGCATCCCAGGTTGATCTCGGACTACTTCACTAGCAGTGAGCAAGGCTCTCTGGGTGTGGGAACCACCAAGTCAGGCAGGTCTCCTGGTCTGCAGGTCTCCAGGAATCTCCTGGTCTGCCGGTTGTGAAGAGCATGAGAAAAGCACAGTATTTGAACCAGAGTGTACCACTCCCCTACAGTCACTCATGGCTTCCCTTGGCTAGGAAAGGAAAATCCCCCAACCCCTTGCACTTCCCAGGTGAGGTGACACCCCCACCCCCCCACTTTGGCTCACCCTCCACAGGCTGCACCCACTCTCCAACCAGTCCCAATGAGATGAACCATGTACGTCAGTTGGAAATGCAGAAATCACCCATCTTCTGCGTTGATCTCACTGGGAACTGTAGGCCAGAGTTGTTCTTATTCAGCCATCTTGGAAGTGACTCTCATGATTTTCTTCGTTTCTTTTTAGAATAGTTTCCATTTAGTGTATAGAAAGGGAATGGATTTTTTATTCAGCAGTTTCATGGAATTTTTTAGTTTTAACAGATTTTGGTAGGGTCCTTAGGGATTTCTGTATATAAGATCATGTCACCTACAAACAGAGACACTTTAACTTCTTTCCAATTTGGATGACTTTGTTTCTTTCTCTTGCCTAACTGCTCTGATTAAGACTTTTAGTGCTGTGCTGAATTGAATTGGCATCGGTGAGAATCCTCATCTTATTCCTGATCTTAGAGGAGAAACTTTCAGTGTTTTACCACTTAGTATGAGGTTAGCTGTTGGCTTGGGGCATATGGCCTTTGCTGTGTTGAGGTACCTTCCTTCCAACTCTAGTTTTTTGAGATGTTTTATCATGTAAAGATGTTGAATTATATTAAATGCTTTCTCTGCATCTATTAAGATAATCATATGGTTATTGTTTTTGATTCTTTTAATGTATCACATTTATTTGTTTTGAATATAATGAACTATCCATTTATCCCAGAAATAAATTCCACTTGATTGTGTTGTATGATCCTTTTAATATGCATTTGAATTCAGTTGGCTAGCATTTTGTTGAGAATTTTTGTGTTTTGTTTATCAGGAATATTCACCTATATTTTCTTTTCTTGTAGTTTCCTTGTCAGGCTTTGGCATCAGACTAATACCGGCCTTGCAAAATGAGTTTGGAAGTGTTATCTCTTAATGAATTTTTTGGAAGTGTTTGAGAAGATTGAATTTAATTCTTCTTTAGATGTTTGGTATAATTCACCAGTGAAGCCATCAGGTCCTGGGATTCTACCTGTTGGGAAATTTTTGATTATTGATTCAATTTCCTTAATAATTGTTAGTCTGTTCGTATTTTCTATTTCTTCATGATTCAGTCTTTTTAGATTGAACGTTTCTAAGTATTTTTTTTTATTTCTTCTAGGTTATCTTTTTTGTTGGTGTACAATTGTTCATACTCAACTAGTGTGAACTTTTGTATTTCTGTAGGGTCAATTGTAACATCTCTTCTGTTTTTAAAAATTACTTAAAATTATTTTAGCAGACAAAAATTATATATATTAATGGTGTATAACATGGTTTCTTAAAATATGTATACATTGTGGATTGGTTAGATCATGCTTATTAACATATGCATTACCCAACAAACTCACCACTTTTGTTTTTTGGTTACAGCACTTTAAATCTATTGTCTTAGCAAATTTTAAGAATATAGTACATTGTTATTTAAACAGTTTTATTGAGAGACAATTCATATATCAGAAAGGGAACTGAGCTGGCATATTTGGATCCCTTACAGATGTCCTTCAAGTATCCTTCAAGTGTCTGAAGGAGTTTGGTTGTATAGAATATATATCTCTGGAAGGAGATGCCACAGTAAATTGCTCACAATTATTGCTGTATAATTATCCAACTTCCAATTATGGTTCCAATCGCTTTTGCATGGATATGTCAAAATAAATTTTTAAATGCCATCTAAATAAAGCTCACAGTTTGTCCAATGTCTATGGCCTTTGTTTTATGAAGTCTCCATGGTAAATTACAATGGTCTACATATTAGTTTTGGACACCAAACTAGCTATTTCAGAAGTATAAATGACTTTCCATTTAAATGCAGTCAAGGTTATATTTATTGTGACCAGAATCTCTAAGCAATAATAATTTTGAATTGCATTCCTCTTAAATCAAGTAAAAAATCGGTCTTCATGATTCATCCAATCTGAGGCCTTCCTTCAATGGCTTCAGCAGGGAAATTAAAATGGACTTTAAATAAAGACATCTGTATATTCAAAGAACTCAGCATATCAAAAGTCAAGCAAACATAGTATACCCAGAAAAAACTGGAGTCCAGCTGCTTGGTCTCATGGTCCAATTAATGAGTTACAGACAGACTGGGAAAGAAGAGAGCTTATTTCTGTAACTAGACATAAGAAGAAGGTCAGGGTAGTTCACCAGACCAACCCAAAGTTACAAGATTTTTTTTAGCACTTGCTTATACATTAGTACATTCAAGCTATATGCCTACATGCAGGTGTGCAACCACAAACAGGAATGTTTCACTCAGTCTAATCTTTAACTAGGGTCTGGGGCCTAGAAGGTTAATTCAGAGCCTTAGAAAACTGTATTAGTCTTAATGGACTCTGGAAGGTCCATTAAGGTGTGTGTAAGAATGCGTTCATTATTTTATCAGGCTTTAATGTCTGAGAAAAGCCAGGCAAGGTCTTAATGGCTTTCTTTTCACATCCCAGCCCTTGTACTAAAGCATTAGTTTCTCCAATTGTTTAATGTTTAACTTACACATTCATCAGAACTATAGTAAAGGGTTAGTGGAAACTGACTATTCTGGTTGCTAATGGAGACCTTGCCTGCCACAATAGCACTGTGATAACAATCCTATTTTAAAAAGCATTCTTTGGCTCCAAACTCATATTTCAATATCTCGATTAATTTTACTTACCAGGTTTGGAAATTCATATGATACTTTGTAAAAGGACATATATAACTTAAAACTACATCATAAAAGCATTCTATGTCTTAGGTCATCATTGAACCTTCTCTATTTTTCATAAAGGTGCAAAATACACTTTGGTACCTATTGACAGAATTAGGCAGACATATTATGTGAAGCCCAAATAAGGGAATATCTAATCTTCTTTTTGGAATAAGAAGATAATTAAAAGGACTCAAGTACCAAATAGCACAAATGTCATATCCTGCATCCCAACATTCACATGCTCAACAGGAAAAAAAAAAAAGACAAATTATTAGACCTTTTTTTTTTTTTTTTTTTTTTTGAGACAGAGTTTCGCTCTTGTTGCTCAGGCTGGAGTGCAATGGCATGATCTTGGCTCACCATAACTTCTGCCTCCTAGGTTCAAGTGATTTTCCTACCTCAGCCTCCCCAGTAGCTGGGATTACAGGCATGTGCTACCACGCTTGGCTAATTTTGTATTTTTAGCAGAAATGGGAATTCTCCATGTTGATCAGGCTGTTCTCAAACTCCCGACCTCAGGTGATCCGCCCGCCTCAGCCTCCCAAAGAGCTGGGATTACAGGTGTGAGCCACCGTGCCTGGCCCACATTATTAGATTTATAGTGCAGAAATTGCTATTCTTTATCTATCTATTCTGGCTATTCTTTTATCAGATGGATCAACATGAATAAAACACAACTGAATTTCTTTGCCTAACCTTACTCCTAACAGGTGATTCCTGTATGTATCTCTATAGGTTCAGATGCCTTAAGATAACTATGTAATCTATTTAAAAACAAATGCAGAAAACTACCTGTGTTGGTGTAAGAGCCAGAACTAGCTTTAAGGGTTTGCATGTTTCCACTTACAATTGTGCTACTCAGTAATCTGATTATTAACCCAGCTTATCTAAGTGTCATTGTTCTTAACATTTTTATTAAATTGAATCTTTGTTTATTTTACGTGTTCTTCTCTAGAATGTTAGCTCCAAGGGAGCAAATATGTCATCTTGCTAGATACTTTATTTGGATTATCTGGAAGAGTGTCTGTTCATGTGTGTTTGACTCATTAAATAAATAAATGATCTGAAAACTTCTGTAAAACACTTCTAATGTATTTATTAAGAAGTAAAATAGAAATTCTGCTGAAGAAAATTTACCACTTTTATCAAGTAAAAAGAGACTGTATCTTCAGTCTCTCATCTACAACACTGTCTTTCAGTAATAATCACGTTTGATGCACTCACCTATGAAAATGACTGCTAACTGTTCCAGAATATCCATTTTTTTCTTCATTTTATTAATAAAACATATATTCTGGCTTTAGCTGAACATATGACCACTTAACTAGACACAAGTTTATTGCCTCCCATGCAGCTAGGTGTGGTCATGCGATTTTGTCCTGGCTGATAAGATGTGAATGAAAGTGATGTGTATAACTTCTAAGTCATTTGTTAAAGTTAAGTCACTTGTTCTGGTCTTTTACTTCTCCCTGTCTTATAGCCTGCAATACAAATACGGTGGTGATCTGCCTTTGATCATGCAGATAAAGACCACATTGTACAGAATGGTAGAGAAACAAGATAAAATAAGCATGAATCCTTTTCTGAATGGCCTTGTATAGTTAAAGTGTCACAAGAATATAGATAACGGGCCGGTTCCTGCACTGTTGAGAGAGAGAGAGAGAGAGAGAAACTCTTCTTTAAACTGCTGTATTTTAAAATTGATATGTTAATATACTAATCCTCTTCCTTCACATTCTTCTGATTTTATAGTATTCAAATGCCTCACTTGCAGGACAGTATCTCTTGAGTGGAAGCCTGTTTGATCATTCTGTTTTTCTGTCACAATAAAGAAGGTAAAAAAACCTTTTCTTATTTGTATTAACATGATGGACATTTACATTGATTTCATGTCTTTGCTATTGTGAAGAGTGCTGCAATGAACATACATGAACACGTGTTTTTATGATAGAATGATTGATATTACTTTGTGTATATACCGAGTAATGGAATTTTGAATGGCAAGTCTATATTAAGCTCTCTGAGGAGTTGTGCCACATTGCTTTCTGCAATGGTTGAAATAATTTACACTCCCACCAACAGAGGGACAGCATTCCTTTTTCTCCACAAACTCACCAGCATATTTTTAATAATAGCGGGTATTAAAATGGTATGAGATGGTATCTTATTGTGATTTTGACGTGCATTTCTGTAAAGATCGGTGATATTCAGCTTTTTTATATGCTTCTTGGCTGCATGCATGTCTTGTTTCGATAAGCGTCTGTTAATGTCCTTTCCTTTTTTCTTGTAAATTTGTTTAAAATTCTTATAGATGCTGGATATTAGACCTTTACCAGATGCACAATCTGCAAATATTTTCTTGGATTCTATAACTTGTCTATTTACTCTGTTGATAGCTTATTTTGCTGCGGAAAAGCTCTTTAGATCTCATTTCTCAATTTTTGCTTTTGTTGCAATTGTTTTCAGCATCTTCATTATAAACTCTTTGCAAGTTCCCATGCCCAGAATGGTATTCCCTAGGTTGTCACTCAGGTTTTTTAATAGTTTTTTTGGTTTATACATTTCAGTCTTTAATCAATCATGAGTTGACTTTTGCATATAGTGTAAGGAAGCATTCCAGTTTCAATTTTCTGCATATAGATAGCCAGTTATCCCAGCATCATTTATTGAATAGGGAGGCGGGTTTTTTTTTTTTCTATTGCTGGTCTTTGTTAGTTTTGGCAAAGATGAGATGGTTAAAAGTGTGCAGTGTTATTTCTAAGCTATTTATTCTGTTACATTGGTCTATGTGTTTGTGTACCAGTACCATGTAGTTTTGATTATCATAGACCTATAGTATAACTTGAAGTTGGGTAGCATCAGGCTCCAGTTTTGTTCTTTTTGCTTAGGATTGCCTTGGCTATTCAGACTCTTTTATGGTTCCATATGAATTTTAAAATAGTTTTTGTCTAGTTCTGTGAAGAATGTCTGGTAGTTTGAGAGGAATAGCATTGAATCTTTATTGAATTTGGGCCATATAGCCATTTTTAACATATTAATTCTTCCTAAATATAAGCATGGAATTTTTTTTTTGTAAATTTAATTAATTTATTTATTTTTATTATACTTTAAGTTCTAGGGTACATGTGTACAACGTGCAGTTTTGTTACATATGTATACATGTGCCATGTTGCTGTGCTGCACCCATTAACTCATCATTTATATTAGGTATATCTCCTAATGCTATCTCTCCCGCCCCACCCTCTCCACAATAGGACCCAGTGTGTGATGCTCCCATTCCTGTGTCCAAGTGATCTCATTGTTCACTTCCCACCTATGAGTGAGAACATGCGGTGTTTGGTTTTCTGTTCTTGCGATAGTTTGCTGAGAATGATGGTTTCCAGCTGCATCCAGGTCCCTACAAAGGACACAAACTCATCCTTTTTCATGACTGCATAGTATTCCATGGTGTATACGTGCCACATTTTCTTAATCCAGTCTGTAATCAATGGACATTTGGGTTGATTCCAAGTCTTTGCTATTGTGAATAGTGCCGCAATAAATATACATGTGCATGTGTCTTCACAGCAGCATGACTTATAATCCTTTGGGTATATACCCAGTAATGGGATGGCTGGGTCTAATGGTATTTCTAGTTCTAGATCCTTGAGGAATCGCCACACTATTTTCCAAAATGGTCAAACTAGTTTACAGTCCCACCAACAGTGTAAAAGTGTTCCTATTTCTCCACATCCTCTCCAGCACCTGTTGTTTCCTGATTTTTTAATGATTGCCATTCTAACTGGTGTGAGATGGTATCTCATTGTGGTTTTGATTTGCATTTCTCTGATGGCCAGTGATGATGAGCATTTTTTCATGTGTCTGTTGGCTGTATGAATGTCTTCTTTTGAGAAGTGTCTGTTCATATCCTTTGCCCACTTCTTGATGGATTCGTTTGTTTTTTTCTTGTAAATTTGATTGAGTTCTTTGTAGGTTCTGGATATTAGCCCTTCGTCAGATGAGTAGATTGCAAAAATTTTCTCCCATTCTGTAGGTTGCCTGTTCACTCTGATGGTAGTTTCTTTTGCTGTGCAGAAGCTCTTTAGTTTAATTAGGTCCCATTAGTCAATTTTGGCTTTTACTGCCGTTGCTCTTGGTGTTTTAGACATGAAGTCCTTGCCCATGCCTATGTCCTGAATGGTATTACCTAAGTTTTCTTCTAGGGTTTTTATGGTTTTAGGTCTAACATTTAAGTCTCTAATCCATCTTGAATTAATTTTCATATAAAGAGTAAAGAAAGGATCCGGTTTCAGCTTTCTACTTATGGCTAGCCAATTCTCACAGCACCATTTATTAAATAGGGAATCCTTTTCCCATTTCTTGTTTTTCTCAGGTTTGTCAAACATCAGATGGCTGTAGATGTGTGGTATTATTTCTGAGGACTCTGTTCTGTTCCATTGGTCCATATCTCTGTTTTGGTACCAGTATCATGCTGTTTTGGTTACTGTAGCCTTGTAGTATAGTTTGAAGTCAGGTAGCGTGATGCCTCCAGCTTTGTTCTTTTGACTTAGGATTGTCTTGGCAATGCGGGGTCTTTTTTGGTTCCATATGAACTTTAAAGTAGTTTTTTTCCAATTCTGTGAAGAAAGTCATTGGTAGCTTGATGGGGATGGCATTTAATCTATAAATTACCTTGGGCAGTATGGTCATTTACACAATAATCATTCTTCCTATCCATGAGCATGGTATGTTCTTCCATTTGTTTGTGTCCTCTTTTATTTCACTGAGCAGTGGTTTGTAGTTCTCCTTGAAGAGGTCCTTTAAATCCCTTGTAAGTTGGATTCCTAGGTATTTTATTCTCTTTGAAGCAATTGTGAATGGGAGGTCATTAATGATTTGGCTCTCTGTTTGTCTGTTACTGGTGTATAAGAATCTTTGTGATTTTTACACATTGATTTTGTATCCTGAGACTGCTGAAGTTGCTTATCAGCTTAAGGAGATTTTAGGCTGAGACGATGGGATTTTCTAAATATACAATCATGTCATCTGCAAACAGGGATAATTTGACTTCTTCTTTTCTTAACTGAATACCCTTTTTTTGTTTCTCTTGCCTGATTGCCCTAGCCAACTTCCAACACTATGTTGAATAGAAGTGGTGAGAGAGGGCATCCCTGTCGTGTGCCAGCTTTCAAAGGGAATGCTTCCAGTTTTTGCCCATTCAGTATGATATTGGCTGTGGGTTTGTCATAATTAGCTCTTATGATTTTGAGATACGTTCCATCAATACCGAATTTATTGAGAGTTTTTAGCATGAAGGGCTGTTGAATTTTGTCAAAAGCCTTTTCTGCATCTATTGAGATAATCATGTGGTTTTTGTCTTTGGTTCTGTTTATATGCTGGATTACGTTTATTGATTTGCATATGTTGAACCAGCCTTGCATCCCAGGGATGAAGCCCACTTGATCATGGTAGAAAAGCTTTTTGATGTGCTGCTGGATTCGGTTTGTCAGTATTTTATTGAGGATTTTTGCATCGATGTTCATCAGGGATATTGGTCTAAAATTCTCTTTTTTTTTTGGTATCTCTGCCAGGCTTTGATATCAGGATGATGTTGGCCTCATAAAATGAGTTAGGGAGGATTCCCTCTTTTTCTATTGATTGGAATAGTTTCAGAAGGAATGGTACCAACTCCTCCTTGTACCTCTGGTAGAATTCGGCTGTGTATCCATCTGGTCCTGGAGTTTTTCTGGTTGGTAGGCGATTAATTATTGCCTCAATTTCAGAGCCTGTTATTGGTCTATTCAGATATTCAAGTTCTTCCTGGTTTAGCCTTGGGAGACTATAAGTGTTCAGGAAATTATCCATATCTTTTCGGTTTTCTAGTTTATTTGTGTAGAGGTGTTTTTGGTATTCTCTGATGGTAGTTTGTCTTTCTGTGGTGTCGGTGGTGATATCCCCTTTATCATTTTTTATTGCATCTATTTGATTCTTCTCTCTTTTCTTCTTTATTAGTCTTGCTAGCAGTCTATCAATTTTGTTGATTTTTTCAAAAAACCAACTCCTGGATTCATTGATTTTTTGGAGGTTTTTTGTGTCTCTATCTCCTTCAGCTCTGCTCAGATCTTAGTTATTTCTTGCCTTCTGCTAGGTTTTGAATGTGTTTGCTCTTGCTTCTCTAGTTCTTTTAATTGTGATGTTAGGGTGCCAATTTTAGATATTTCCTGCTTTCTCTTGTGGGCATTTAGTGCTATAAATTTCCATCTACACACTACTTTAAATGTGTCCCAGAGATTCTGGTATGTTGTATCTTTGTTCTCATTGGTTTCAAAGAACATCTTTATTTCTGCTTTCATTTCGTTATGTACCCAGTAGTCATTCAGGAGCAGGTTATTCTGTTTCCATGTAGTTGAGCAGTTTTGATTGAGTTTCTTAGTCCTGAATACTAGTTTGATTGCACTGCAGTCTGAGAGACAGTTGTTATAATTTCTGTTCTTGTACATTTGCTGAGGAGTGCTTTACTTCCAACTATGTGGTCAATTTTGGAAGAAGTGTGATGTGGTGCTGAGAAGAATGTATATTCTGTTGATTTTCGGTGGAGAGTTCTGTAGATATCTATTAGGTCTGCTTGGTGCAGATACGAGTTCAATTCCTGGATATCCTTGTTAACTTTCTGTCTCGTTGATCTGTCTAATGTTGACAGTGGGGTGTTAAAGTCTCCCATTATTATTGTATGGGAGTCTAAGTCTCTTTGTAAGTCTCTAAGGACATGCTTTATGAATCTGGGTGCTCCTCTATTGGGTGCATGTATATTTAGGATAGTTAGCTCTTCCTGATGAATTGATCCCTTTACCATTATGTAATGGCCTTCTTTGTCTCTTTTGATCTCTGATTGTTTAAAGTCTGTTTTATCAGAGACTAGTATTGCAACCCCTGCTATTTTTTGTTGTTGTTGTTGCTTTCTTTTTGCTTGGTAGATCTTCCTCCATCCCTTTATTTTGAGCCTATGTGTGTCTCTGCCTGTGAGATGGGTCTCCTGAATACAGCAAACTGATGGGTCATGACTCTTTATCTAATTTGCCAGTCTTTGTCTTTTAATTGGACCATTTAGTCCATTTGCATTTAAGGTTAATATTGTTATGTGTGAACTTGATCCTGTCATTATGATATTAACTGGTTATTTTGCTCCTTAGTTGATGTTGTTTCTTCCTAGCATCGATGGACTTTACATTTTGGCATGTTTTTGCAATGACTGGTACAGGTTGTTCCCTTCCATGTTTAGTGCTTCCTTCAGGATCTCTTGTAGGACAGGCCTGGTGGTGACAACATCTGTAAGCATTTGTTTTTCTGTAAGGGATTTTATTTCTCCTTCACTTATGAAACTTAGTTTGGCTGGACATGAAATTCTGGGTTGAAAATTGTTTTCTTTAAGAATGTTGAATATTGGCCCCCACTCTCTTCTGGCTTGTAGAGTTTCCTCCAAGATATCTGCTGTCAGTCTGATGGGCTTCCCTTTGTGGGTAACTCGACCTTTCTCTGGCCACCCTCAACATTTTTTCCTTCATTTCAACTTTGGTGAATCTGACAATTATGCGCCTTGGAGTTGCTCTTCTCGAGGAGTATCTTTTTGGTGTTCTCTGTATTTCCTGAATTTTAATGTTGGCCTCCCTTACTAGGTTGGGGAAGTTCTCCTGGATGATATCCTGAAGAGTGTTTTCCAATTTGGTTCCATTTTCCCTCTCACTTTCAGGCACACCAATCAGATGTAGATTTGGTCTTTTCAAATATTCCCATATTTCTTGGAGGCTTTGTTCATTTCTTTTTACTCTTTTTTCTCTACACTTCTCTTCTCGCTTCATTTCATTCATTTGATCTTCAATTGCTGATACTCTTTCTTCCAGTTGATCGAGTCGGTTACTGCATTTGTCACATAGTTCTCATGTTATGGTTTTCATCTCTATCAGTTCTTTTAAGGACTTCTCCACATTGGTTATTCTAGTTAGCCATTCGTCAAACCTGTTTTCAAAGTTTTTCGTTTCTTTGCACTGGTTGCATAGTTCCTCCTTTAGCTCTGAGAAGTTTGGTCGACTGAAACCTTCTCTCAACTCGTCAAAGTCATTCTCCGTGCAGCTTTGTTACATTGCTGTGATGAGCTGCGTTCCTTTGGAGGGGGAGATGTGCTCTGATTTTTTGAAAATCCAGCTTTTCTACCCTGCTTTTTCCCCATCTTTGTGGTTTTATCTGCCTTTGGTCTTTGATGATGGTGACATACTGATGGGGTTTTGGTGTGGGTGTCCTTTCTGTTTGTTAGTTTTCCTTCTAACAGTCAGGAACCTCAGCTGAAAGTCTGTTGGAGTTTGCTTGAGGTCCACTCCAGACCCTGTTTGCCTGGGTATCAGCAGCAGAGGCTGCGGAAGATAGAATATTGCTGAACAGCAAGTGTTGCTATCTGATTCTTGCTCTGGAAGCTTCGTCTCTGGGGTGAACCCCACCGTGTGAGGTGTGAGGTGTCGGTCTGCTGCTAGTGTGGGATGTCTCCCAGTTAAGCTACTCAGGGGTCAGGGACCCACTTGAGCAGGCAGTCTGTCCGTTCTCAGATTTCAACCTCCGTGCTGCACGATCCACTGCTCTCTTCAAAGCTGTCAGACAGGGGCATTTACCTTTGCCAAGGTTTCTGCTCGTTTTTCTTTAGCTAGGCCCTGTCCCCAGAGGTGGAGTCTAGGGAGGCAGGCCCGCCTCCTTGAGCTGTGGTGGGCTCCACCCAATTCGAGCTTCCTGGTGGGTTTGTTTACCTACTTAAGCTTCAGCAATGGCAGGTGCCCCTCCCCCAGCCTTGCTGCGGCTTTGCAGTTAGATCTCAGACTGCTGTGCTAGCAATGAGGTACACTCCGTGGTCCTGGGCCTCTCCGGGCCAGGTGTGGGATATAATCTCCTGGTGTGCCATTTTCTAAGACCCTTGGTAAGGCACAGTGTTAGGGTGGGAGTTACCCAATTTTCCAGGTGCTGTGTGTCTCAATTTCCTTTGGCTATTAAAAGGAATTCCCTTCCCCCTTGTGCTTCCCAGGTGAGGCAATGCCTTGCCCTGCTTCAGCTCTCTGGTTGGGCTGCACCCGCAGACCAGCACCTGCTGTTCGATATGCCCCAGTGAGATGAACCTGGTACTTCAGTTGAAAATGCAGAAATTGCCCATCTTCTGTGTTGCTTACACTGGGAGCTGGAGGCTGGAACTGTTCCTATTTGGCCATCTTGGGTGTGCCTCCGAGACTAGACTGATAAGTTTTTCTTTATAAGGTATCTGATGCTTTTGTCTCACTGCTTTTAGAATTTTTACCTTCACGTTGACTTTACATAGCCTGATGAATGTGTGCTTTGGTGATGTCCTTTTTGCAATTAATCTCCCATGGGTTTTTTAGCTTCTTGTATTTGCATGTTGGGATCTCTAGGAAGACCAAGAAATTTTCCCTCAATTATTCCCCCAGATATGTTTTCCAAACTTTGCCTTTTCTTCTCCCTCAAGAACACCTAGGATTCTTAGGTTTGGCCATTTTGTATAATCCCATATTTTTTGGAGACTTTATTTCATTTAATTGTTTTTTTAAATTTATTTTCATCTGTTTGGGTTAATTCAAAAGCTTTCTCTTTGAGTTCTGAAATTCCTTCTTCTACTTGATCTAGTCTATTGTTAAAACTTTCCACTGCATTTTTAGTTCAATAAATTGTATTTTATTTTCAGAAGTTCTGATTATTGTTTCTTTAAATTATCCATCACATTAGAAAATTTTTCACTCATATCCTGAATTGTTTCAAGAATTTTTTAATGTTGGTTTTTAGCTTTCCTTTGTATCTCCTTGAGTAACTTAATAATCAACCTTTTAAATTCTTCATCTGGTTTTTCAAAGATTTTGTCTTCACTTGGATCCAGTGCTGGAGAGATAGTATGATCTTTTTCAGATGTTATAGAACCCAGTTTTTGTTCATATTGCCAGAATTATTTCTTTGATTTCTTCTCACTTGGGTAGTCTATTTCTTCCAATTATTTTTGCATTTATTTTTGATTCCATTGGGTTTGCTTTTATAAAGTAATTTTTCCCCCTTTGAGTATGTGACTTTAATGTTTACCGGTTATTGTTACCTAGCTTTGCTCTAGGTGTTTTCAGTGGTAAAGATTCTATGTGAGTTCCTTGGTAACAGAGAATGTTTGTGTGATGGCTTTCACAGGTGCTGCTTGTAGTAGTGATGTGCTAGATGTGTAAGCAAGTTCTCCGTCTCCTCTGCGGCTGGAATGGCAGAGGTCCCATAAAGCTTATATTGGTCCCCAGTAGTTTGCACTTAAAAAAAAAGGTCCCCAGTATTTTATTCACTTGGTTGAACAGTTCAAGTTTCAGGCCAGTAAGAGGGATCCACAAGGAAAAACTGGCTGTGACTGAAGCAGGTGAGTAAATGTAATACCCCCATAGTGAGAAGTCCCATCCTTGACAGAGGTGTCTGGGAAAGTACTCAATGAAATGCACTGAGATCTTTTCAGTGGGAAGTGAGGGGGCCACCAGGGCTGCACTTATAGGTCAGTGGGAAAGCAATCTGCCTCCCAGTCATCCTCTTGACCCAGTGTTCTGGCTATTCAGATCAGACAGGCACATCTTTTCATATGCAGGAATGCTGATTTCCAAGTAGAGAAGGATTGTGACTTTCTCTCCTGCAACCTGGAAGGCACTCCTCCTGTCCAAATGTAGTCACCCTGGAGTGTTTCAGAAAGTCTGTATACAGATGCATCTACATGGAACTTCTGTGGAGAAGCCCCACCTGTGTCTGCAGTGATGGGTGAAGGGAAAAGAAGTCTCCTTCGGGACCCTTCATGAGTGCCTGGGCTGTCTGACTGTTGGGATAAAGTTACAGACTTTTCCCACTGAGCCCAGTAGTGTACTTGTGTCTCTGCTGAAATAAACTTCCCACAAGTGGAAAGTTCAGGAATGCTTGGCCTGCAGTCTGTTTTTTTTTTTTTTTTTTCTCCCATGAGGTGCTTTCTTAACGTGGCACAGCCTCCCCATTTCCCCTTCCCCTAGGAATAGCAGTCCCTGAGGGTCAAACTACTATATCTTGAAACTCCTCTGGGTCTAGCCACCCAGTGGAGCTGCCACATTTCTGGCTGATGCCATAGGGTGTTTACAAGGAATCCAGTAATGTGACCTGTCCTTTTATCTCCCAGCAATGGGTCCCAGCACCAGCCCTGATGGGGGTGGGAAGGGAGTGAAATAGACTATGGAGATTCTCTTGGTTATTAATAGCATCACTATGTTGGTTTTCTCAAATGCCAGCTCTAGTAGTAATGTACTGGGCAGATGGACAGACTCAAGATCTCTTGCTTAGCCATAATGATGCAGACAATTATTATAGCTGAAGTTGCACAAAAAGTTTTCTTTTTCCTAAACACTGTTATTGTGCCTGCAGATGTTAGAATGTGCTGTGCTGGTTGTTCCTGAGCTAGGAGGTGAGACTTGCAATAAATTGCTGCTACAGTGGTAGCAGTGGGATTTGTTCTTGTTCTATATTACCCAGAGGAGGTACTCTGGTGTCTTAGGAAGTGGATGAGGCCATGGAGCTCCCCAAAATCCCTGTGCTTTGTGTTATACTACCAGGGCAGGAAAAGGGCAAAGTTAGTGGAGGCTGGGTCAAGCTAGTCCACACTCTGGCTCCTTACATGTGGGTGCAAGCAGCAGCTTCAATGGGAATCAGAGGGCAGTTCTCTAGTTGCTGGGGTAATATTTCAGGAAGAAGCATAGCTGCCTCTGCTGTATAAAAGTTTCACATAGGAAGCAGGGAGTAGCAGGTGGCAGTAAGCTCCATTCAGCTCCCATGTACTTGACATGACAGGTCTCACACAACAGTGTTCTGCTAGCAGCAGCTACTTGGATTCCAGGCAGCCTTCACTCAGAAGTCACAACTTCCCCAGGCCATAAGCTTTTCAACCAAGACAGAAACCATGGATTTCAAGCCACACTTCTCACAAGCTACCTATGACTCAGAAAACATACAAACCAGAGGAGATTAAGGGCCTATATTCAGCATAATTAAAGATATTGGAACCAATAATTTTATATCTAGCCAAACCAAACTTCAATAATGAAGAAGAAATAATATCCTATTCAGACAAGCCAGTGCTGAGGGAATTCATTACCTCCAGACCTGCCTTACAAGAGCTTGTAAGAAGGAGCTTTCCTATAAAAAGGAAAGATCATTGCCTGCCACTACAAAAGCACCCTTGAGTACATAGACTAGAGATGGTATAAAGCAACTACAAAAAAATGTCTGGATAAAACCAGCTAACGTAATGATGACAGTGTCAAAGCCATGCATATCAATACTAACCTTAAACATAAACAGTCTAAATGACTCAATTAAAAGGCACAGAGTGGCACAATGGATAAAGAACCAAGTCCCATTGGTATGTTGTCTTCAAGAGACACATCTCACATGCAATGACACCCATTGGCTCAAAATAAAGGGATAAAGAAAAAATCTATCAAACAAGTAGAAAGCAGAAAAAGCAGGGGTTGCAATCCTAATTTCAGACAAAACAGACTTTAAACCAACAAAAATCAAATAAGACCATAAACAGCATTCCATAGTGGTAAAGGGTTCAATTCAATAAGAAGACCTATTATAAATACATATGCACCCAATACAGGAGCACCAAGATTCATAAAGCAAGTTCTTAGAGACCATCAAAGAGAGTTAAAATCCCACAAAATAATAGTGAGAGTCTTCAGCAACCCACTGACAGTATCAGACAGAACATCAAGGCCCAAAATTAACAAAGATACTCAGGACCTGAACCCAACACTGGACCAAATGGATTTGAGAGACATATACAGAACTTTCCATCCAAAAGCAACAGAATATACATTCTTTTCACTGCCACATGGCACATACTCTAAAATGAACCACATGATCAAATATAAAACAATCTACAGCAAATGCAAAAGAACCAAAAACATAATAGCAACTCCCTCAGATAACAGCACAGTAAAAATATAATTCCAGACTAAGAAAATTGCTCAAAACCATACAATTATATGGAAATTAAACAATCTGCTCTTGAATGACTTTGGGGTAAATAATGGAATTAGGCAGGAAGCAAGAAGTTATTTGAAACTAATGGGAACAAAGATACAACATACAAGAATTTCTGGGACACAACTAAGGCAGTGTTAAGCAGTAAATTTATGGCACTAAACACCCACAACAACAGGTGAGAAAGATTTCAAATTAAAAACATAACATTACAACTAAAGGAGCTAGAGTAGCAAAAGCAAATGAACCTCGAAGCTAGCAGAAGACAAGAATTAACCAAAATCAGAGCTGAACTGAAGGACACTGAGATATGAAAAACCATTCAAAATATGAATGAACCAATGAGCCAGTTTTTAAAAATGTAGGATAAATAGACTGCTAGCTGGATTCATAAAAAGGAAGCAGTGAAGATTCAAATGAACAAAATTAGAAATGACTAAGGAAATATTACCAATAAACACACTCAGAGATATTATGGTTATACAAATAACAATCAGAGATTATTATGAACACCTCTATGAACACCTCTATGAACACAACTAAAAAATCAAGAAGAAATGGAAAAATTCCTGGACACACACAATCTCCCAAGACAAAAGCAGAAATAAATTGAATCCATGAACAGAACAATAAAGAGCTCAAAAACTGAATCAGTAATAAATAGCCTGTCAACCAAACAACAACAAAAACAAAAAGCCCAGGACCAGAAGAATGAGCAGCTGAATTCCACCAGATGTAAAAAGAAGAGCTGGTACCATTTCTACTGAAAATCTTCCAAAAAATTAAAAGAAAGGTCTCCTCCCCACTGCATTCTATGAGGCCAGCATTACCCTGACATCAAAACCTGGCAGAGATACAATAACAATAAGAAAGACAACTTCAGGCCAATATCCTTGATGAACATCATTGCAAAAATCCTGAATAAAACACTGATAAATGAAACCCCGCAGCACATCAAAAAATGAATCTGCCATGATCAAGTCAGCTTTTTCAAGATTGCTTCAACATACACAAGTCAATAAACATGATTTATCTTATAAACATAACTAAAGACAAAAACCACATAATCATCTCAATAGATATAGAAAAGGTTTTTCATAAAATTTAATATCCTTTCATGTTAAAAGCTCTCAGGAAACTAGATTTTGAAGGAACATACCTCAAAATAATGAGAGTCACATATGAAAAACTCACTGCCAACATCATACTGAATGGAAAAAAGCTAGAAGCATTCACCTTGAAAACCCAAATAGATTGGAAGTCCTGGCCAGAGCAATCAGGCAAGAGAAAGAAATAAACAGCATCAAAATAAGAGAAAAGGAAGTGAAAGTATTTCTGTTTGCAGACAACATGATTTTATATCTAGAAAACCCTATATTCTCTGCCCAAACAGTTCTTAAATTGAAAACAACTTCAACAGAGCTTTAGAATTTGAAATCAATGTACAAAACTCACCATCATTTAACACACCACCAACAGCCAAGCCAAGACCAAATCAGGAAGCCCATTCACAATCTCCATAAAAAATAAAATACCTAGGAATACAGCTAACCAGAGAAGTGAAAGATCTCTACAAGGATAACTAAAAAACACTGCTCAAAGAAATCAGAGATGACACAAACAAATGAAAAAGCATTCCATAGACCTAAAACCATAAAAACCCTAGAAGAAAACTTAGGTAATACCATTCACGACATAGGCATGGGCAAGGACTTCATGTCTAAAACACCAAAAGCAACTGCAACAAAAGCCAAAATTGACAAATGGGATCTAATTAAACTAAAGAGCTTCTGCACAGCAAAAGAAACTACCATCAGAGTGAACAGGCAACCTACAGAATGGGAGAAAATTTTTGCAATCTACTCATCTGACGAAGGGCTAATATCCAGAACCTACAAAGAACTCAATCAAATTTACAAGAAAAAAACAAACAAATCCATCAAGATGTGGGCAAAGGGTATGAACAGACATTTCTCAAAAGAAGACATTTATACAGCCAATAGACACATGAAAAAATGCTCATCATCACTGGCCATCAGAGAAATGCAAATCAAAACCACAATGAGATACCATCTCACACCAGTTAGAATGGCGATCATTAAAAAATCAGGAAACAACAGGTGCTGGAGAGGATGTGGAGAAATAGGAACACTTTTACACTGTTGGTGGGACTGTAAACTAGTTTGACCATTGTGGAAAACAGTGTGGCGATTCCTCAAGGATCTAGAACTAGAAATACCATTAGACCCAGCCATCCCATTACTGGGTATATACCCAAAGGATTATAAGTCATGCTGTTATAAAAACACATGCACATGTATGCTTATTGTGGCACTGTCCACGATAAGAAAGACTTGGAATCAACCCAAATGTCCTCCAGTGACAGACTGGATTAAGAAAATGTGGCACATATACACCACCCAATACTATGCAGCCATAAAAAAGGATTAGTGTCCTTTGTAGGGACATGGATGCAGCTGGAAATCATCATTCTCAGCAAACTATCGTAAGAACAGAAAACCAAACACCGCATGTTCTCACTCATAGGTGGGAATTGAACAATGAGATCACTTGAACACAGAAGGGGAACATCATACACCAGGTCCTATTGTAGGGAGGGGGTATGGGGGTGGGATACCATTAGGAGATATATCTAATGTAAATGACGAGTTAATGGGTGCAGCACGTCAACATGGCACATGTATACATATGTAACAAAACTGCACATTGTGCACATGTACCCTAGAACTTAAAGTATAATAAAAAAAAAAAAACTGGCAAGACAAGAAATCAATGGGATCCTGAATTTAAAATCCCCTAATATTCTGCTGTGTTTGAAATTAATTAAGTACTGTGAGGCAGAAGCCTCAAATCAATAAACATCAATGTTAAAGATGGGAAGAGTTGGCAAGAAATCAGTCTGGTGTTCGTGGTTCTAAGATGATTATCTACTCTACGAAATTAAAGGTTAAAATCAGAACAATTGTGCTTTGGCAAAATGCAGTGACAGGATTTGAAAGGCAAGAACAGTGACTGTGTTTCTGAAGACGATCTTCTAAATTTGGGAAATGATACTTCTTAAGAAAACATGAAATATTACTTCAATTGCACCTTCAATAAAATCAGACGCTTTCCAAAAAAAAAAAGAAAAATTTATCAGTCTAAAAGCAGACTTCTAAGCAGAAAACCTTATAAAGCAGAACCAATTGAGGTCCTATCTTTAGCCTTCTTAAACAGAATAAGTGTCAGTCAAGAATTTTGTGTTCAGTAAAAATAATTTTCATATATGAAGAAGAAATAGTCTTTTCCAGACAAGCAAATGCTGAGGTTATCCGTCAACACTAGATCAGCCCTACAATAAATGTTAAAAGGAGTTCTAAAGCTTGAAACAGACGTTCAGTATAGACCAGAATAGAACCTCTTGTAAACATAAAACTCACAGGGCCCATAAAACAATAACACAGTAAAGAAAACAAAATATCTAGGTAAAAGTCAACATGATGACTAGAATAGTACCTCGCATCTCAATATTAGCATTGAATGTAAATCATCTAAATGCTCCACTTAGAAAATACAGGTTGGCAAAATAGATAAGAAGTTACAAACCAAATATCTGCTATCTTCTAGAGAGTCATGTAACACAAAATAATTCTTATGGATTCAAGGTAAAGGGGTGGAAAAATATACTATTTGTAAATGACAACCAAAAGCATTCAGGAGTAGTTATTCCTATATCACATAAAACAGATTTTAGAACAACAATAGTAAAAGACAAAGAAGGTTATATAATGATAAAAGGAAAATTCCAACAAGAAGATATTACAATCCTAATTATATATGCACCTAACTCTGGAGTTCCTAGCTTCATAAAACAATTACTACCAGACCTAAGAAAAGAGGTAGTGACACAATAGTAGTGGAGGACATCAACACTCCACTGACAGCAATAGACAGATCATTGAAGCATAAAGTCAATGAAGAAGGACTAAACTTAAATTGCACCCTAGAACAAGTGGACGTAACAAATATTTATAGAATAATTTCCCAAGAACTGCAGAAAATACATTATCACCACACATAACATTTTCCAAGATAGATGATATGATAGCCTACAAAACAAGTCTCAATAAATTTTTATAAATGAAAATCGTATCAGGCATCTTCTCAAATCACAGTGGAATAAAAGTAGAAATCAATTCCAAAAGGAACCCTCAAAATTATACAAATGTATAAAATGTAAATAATTCACTTCTGAAAAATTTTTGGCTTAACAATGAAATCAAGATGGAAATTTAAAAATTATTTGAAATAAATTAAAACAGTGACACAAATTATCAAAACCTCTGGTATACAGCAAAAGCAAGGCTAAGAGGAAAGTTTATAGCACTAAACACCTACATCAAAAAATCTGAATGATCACAAATTGACAACATGACAAAACACATCAAGGAACTAGAGAAACAAAAACAAACCAAATTTAAAGCTAGTAAAAGAAAGGAAATGAAGATCAGAACAGAACTAAATGAATTTTATTCCCTCAAAAAATTAATAAAACCAAAAGATTGTTATTTGAAAAGATAAACAAAATTGGTAGACCACCAGCTATGTTAACCAAGAATAGACAAGAAAAGATTCAAATAAATTCAACTAGAAATGAAATTTGTAACATAACAACTGATACCATAGTCATGAAAAGGATTATTTGACACTAGCATGAACAACTCTATGCTCACAATCTAGAAAATCTAGAGGAACTGAATACATTTCTGGAAACATACAAACACACAGCTTGAATCAGGAAGAAACAGATTCTGAACAAACCAATAATAATCAGTGAGACTGAATTCATAATTTAAAAAACAAAAAAAAACTGCCAAGAACAAAAAAAAAAAATCCCAGGGCTAGACAGATTCCAGATTCACGGTTGAATTCTATCAAACATTCAAAGAATAATTGGTATCAATTCTACTAAAACTATTCCAAAAGATTGAGAAGAATCTTAGATATCCTCTCTAAGTCATTTTACAAAGCCATTATCACCCTGACACCAAAGCCAGGAAAGGGCATAAAAAATGAAAACTACAGACAAATATCTCTGATGAATTATAGATGCAAAAATCCTGAAAAAATACTACCAAACCTAATCCAACAGTATATCAAAAGGATAATTTGCCATGATAAATTGGGTTTCATCCCAGGGATGCAGGAATGCTTCAACATACCCAGGTAAATAAATATGATTCATCACATAAACAGAATTAAAAACAAAACTCACATAATTATCTCAATAAATGAGAAAAAAATTCAATAATATCTAGCATTTCTTTAGAATAAAAACTGTCAACAAACTAGCCATAGAAGAAATATACCTCAAAATATTAAAAACCATATGACAAACCCACAGCCAACATCATACTCAATGGAGAAAAGTTGTAAGCATTCCCTCTAAGAATTGGAACAAGGTTGCCTACTTTCATCACTTCTATTCAACTTAATGCTAGAAGTTTTAGCCAGAGCAACCAGGTGAGAGAGAAAGAAATAAAGGGCATCCAAACAGGACAAAAAGTCAAACTACCTCTTTTTGCTGATAATATAATCTTATACCTAGAAGACATTAAAAACTCCTCCAAAAGGCTCCTTCATCTGATAAGTGAATTCAGTAAAGTCTGATTATAAAATTAATGCACAAAAATCAGTAGCACTGCTATACACCAACAGTGACCAAGCCGATAATCAAATCAAGAACTCAATTCCTTTTACAATAGCAACTGAAAAAATAAAATACCCGGGAGTATCCTTAAACAAAGGAAGTGAAAAATCTCTATAAGGAGAGCTATAATACACTGCTGAAAGAAATAATAGATGACACAAATAAAATAAAAATGCATCCCATGCTTATGGATTAGAAGAGTGAATATTGTGAAAATGACCATACTGCCTAAAGCAATCTACAGATGCAATGCGGTCCCTATAAAAATTTTAACATTACTTTGATACAGAAGTGCAGGGTAGAGAAAGGTGTGGTCCCTTTAAATTATACGGAAATGGGGTAGGGCATGGTCCCTGGATAGGGCTCCACCCCGACAGACTTAGAAGAGGACAGGCATTTTTGTTTTCCTGCTCAAATGTTGCACTTCCCAAGACTACCCTCGCCTGTCAAGCCCCCATCCTGTGCCTATAAAAACCCGGAGACCTTAGCAGTCAGACACATAGGTGGCTGGACGTCTAGAGGAACACATTAGAAGAAGAACACATAGGTGGCTGGATGTTGAGAGGAATGCAGCAGCGTAGGAGCACACCGGCAGGCTGGCAGGCCATCAACCAGTGGAATGAGGCAGAGTTTGGCCCAGGCAGTTGGAGGAGAGCCCGGGCCACTGAGTGGCCTGGCTCTAGGGGAAAACCATTTCCTTTCTCGCTTGCCCATCTGCTGAGAGCTACTTCCACTCAATAAAACCTTGTACTGATTCTCCAAGCCCATGAGTGATTCAATTCTTCTAGTACACCAAGGCAAGAACCCCAGGGTACAGAAAGCCCTTTGTCCTTGTGATAAGGTAGAGGGTCTAATTGAGTTGGTTAACACAAGCCACCTATAGATGGCAAAGCTAAAGGAGCACACAGTAGCACACGTCCACTGGGGCTTCAGGAGCTGTAAACATCCACCCCTAGACACTGCCTTGGGGTTGGAGCCCCACAACCTGCCCATCTGTATGCTCCCCTAGAGATCTGAGCAGCGGAGCACTGAAGAAACAAGCCACTCCCCATGTCTCACGCCCTGTGAGGGGAACAAGGGAACTTTTCCCATCTCAATTTCTCACAGAATTAGAAAAAATAATTTTACAATTCATTTGAAAACAGAAAACAACGCAAAAAGCCAAGGAAATACTTAGCAAAAAGAACAAAGCTAGAGACATCACATTACCTGACTTCAAATTGTACTACAAGGCTATAGGAACCAAAACAGCATGGTACTGCTATAAAATTAGTCTAATAGACCAATGAAAAAGAATAGAGAACCCATAAATAAAGCCAAATACTTACAATCAAGTGATGATCAACAAAGCATGCAAAAACCTAAACTGGGGAAAATACTATTTTATAAATGTGCTAGGAAAATTGGATAGTCACATGCAGAATAATAAAACTGGATTGCTCACCTTATACAGAAATCAACTCAAAATGGATTTTAAAAACTTAGATCTAAAATCTGAAGCCACAAAAATTATAGAAGAAATCCTTGGAAAACTCTTCTGAACATCAATCTAGGTAAATAATTTATGACTAAGACCTCAAAAGCAAATGCAACAAAACCAAAAATAAATAGATGGGGCCTAATTATACTAAAAATCTTCTGCTCAGCAAAAGAGATAATCAGCAGAGTAAACAGACAACCTAAAAAACAAGAGAAAATATTTGCAAATTATTCATCTGACAGAAGATTAATATTCAGAATCTACAAGGAACTCAAACAAATCAGCAATAAAAAAAAAGTAATTCTATTAACAAGTGGGCAAATGACATGAGTAGACATTTCTCAAAAGAAAATATACAAATGGCCAAGAAACATATGAAAAAATGTTCATCACTAATCATCAGGGAAATGAAAATTAAAATGACAATTAGGTACCAACTTAACCAAGCCAAAATAGCCATTATTAAAAAGTCAAAAAACAATAGATGTTGGCATGGATGTGGTAAAAAGGGAGTGTTTGTATACTGCTATTGGAATATAAATTAGTACAACCTCTAAGGAAAACCATATGAAAATTGCTCGAAGAACGAAAAGTCGATCTAACATTTGATCCAGCAATCCCACTACTGAGTATCTATCCAAAGGAAAAGAAATCACTATATCAAAAAGACACCTGTATGTGTATGTTTATCACAGCACAATTCACAATTGCAAAGATATGGAATCAACCTAAAGGCCCATTAACCAATTATTGGATAAATAACATGTGGTATATACGTACCATGGAATACTACTCATCCATAAAAAAAAAGAATAAAATAACATCTTTTGCCACAACTTGGATGGAACTGGAGGCCATTATTCTAAGTAAAGTAACTCAGTAATCCAAAAGTAAATGCAGGCCAGTTGCAGTGGCTCATGCCTGTAATTCTAGCACTTTGGAAAGCTGAGATGGGCGGATCACTTGAGGACAGGAGTTCGAAACCAGCCTGGCCAACATGGTGAAAGCCTGTCTCCACTAAAAATGCAAAAACAAATAGCAGATTGTGGTGGTGAGTGCCTGTAATCCCAGCTACTTGGGAGGCTGACGCAGGAGAATTGCTTAAACCCGGGAGATGGAGGTTGCCGTGAGCCAAGATCACACCACTGCACTCCAGCCTGGGCAACAGAGTGTGACTCATCACACACACATACACACACACACACACACACACACAATAAATACTGAGTGTTCTCACTTATAAGTGGGATCTACACCACAGGTTTGCAAAATCATACAGAGTGGTATATTGGATATTAGAGACTGAGAAGGGGGAGTGTAGAAGGGGGCCAAGGAATTAAAAACTACCTATTGGGTACAATGTACAGTACTCAGGTGACAGGTGCCCTAAAATCCCACACTTCACCTCTATACAAGTAATCCATGTAACCAAAAACCACTTGTACCTCTATAGCTACCAAAATAAAAAAATTAGAATAGTCATAGCAGTACTATTCAGTATAACCAACAGGTCGAAGCAACCCAAATGTCAATCAACAGATGAATGAATAGACAAAATTGGTATATTCATACAATAGAATATTATTCAGCCTTTTAAAAGAAGAATGTTTGTCACATGTTACAACATGAATAAATTTTGAGGATGCAAGCAAAGCCAGTAGCAGCAACAACAACAAATACTCTGTGATTCCACTTACATAAAGTATTTACCAGCCTAGGCAACATGGCAAAACCCAGTCTCTACAACAAATACAAAAGTTAGCCAGTAGTGGTGGTATGCATCTCTAGTTTCAGCTACTCAAGAGGCTGAGGTGGGAGAACTGGGTGAGCCTGGGAGGTTGAGGCTGCAGTGTGCCATGATTGTGCCACTGCACTGTAGCGTGGATGACCAAGTGAGACTCTGTCTCAAAAAAAGTATCTAAAGTAGTCAAAGTCATACAAAGAGAATGTCGAATGGCGGTTACTGAAGATTAGGGGAGGGAGAAAGGGGAAATTGTTATTTAGTGACCATAGGGTTACAGTTTTGCTAGATAAAAATGTTCCAAAAATCTCTTTCATAATAATGTGAATACACGTAACGCTAACTATTCATTTAAAAGTGTTTAAGATGATAACTTTTATGTTATGATTTTCACAATAAGAAATGAACAAGCCATCCAAAAAAAGAAGGATTTTTAAATTCATATTGCTAAGTGTCTTGTTTTCTAGGGCTGCTATAACAAGTTACCATATACCAGTTAGCTTAAACAACAGAAATTAATTTCTCACAATTCTGGAGGTTAGGAAGTCTGAGATAAGGGAGCCAGCATGATCAGGTTCTGATAGCGGACATCTTCATGGTTTGCAGATGGCCTTCTCCTAGACATTTATTTATTTATTTATTTATTTATTTTTTGCATGATGGGAAGAAATTAAAATAGAAAGAAAATTCTCTCCTGTCTCTTCTTATAGGGGCACTAATCCCACCATCAGGTCTCCACCATCATCACCTAATTATCTACCAAAGGCCTCATCTTAAAACACCATCAGATTGGGGATTAGGGTTTCAACATATAAATTTTGGGTAAACACAACCATTCAATCCATAGCACCGAGGTAAAGAAGTCGGTTGAAATAGGCCACATAGTTCATGAATCTATTTACATGACATTCTGGAAAAGGGTGTGTGTGTGTGTGTTTAGAAAGAGAGAGACAGATGCTAATGTGAAGGAATTAACTCACACTATTGTTGGACTGGTAAGTCTGAAATTTGCTGGACAGGTCAGTTGGATAAAAGTTCCCATAGAAGTCAATGTTGCAGTCTTAAGTGTTGAAAACAGTCAATAGGTAAAATCCCTTCCTCTTCTGGGGACCTCAATCTTTTCTCCTACAACTTTTGATTGGATTAGGCCCACCCACGTTATTAAGAGTAATCTGCTTTACTCAAAGTCTACTGATTTATATTTTAGTCACATCTAAAAAACACCTTCACAAATATACACACACACACACACACACACACACATACATATACTGGTGTTTGACCAAATAACTGGAAATTATAGCCTAAGAAGTTGACACATAAAATTTACTCCCATAGTGAGTAAACGGAACAGTGGTTTTGGAAGGAAGTTTGAAAAGAGAGGAAGGATTGTTATATAGGTGAATCATAGGGCAATTTTTAGGGTGATGAAATCACATACACACACACACATACACACACACATATGTGATGACAGCGGTAAGAACTAAATTGTGCTTCTCCTAAAAAATCATATGTTGAAGCCTTCAACAAAAATCATATGTTGAAGGCCGTAAAAAATCATATGTTAAGTCTCCTGATATGACTGCATTTGGAGATAGGGCCTTTAAGGATGTAATTAAATTTAAATTACGTCGTAAGGATAAGTCCCTAGTCCAACAGTACTGACGTCGTCATAAAAAGAAGAAGAGACAACAGAGCTCCCCTTTTCTCCCTCTTTCTCCACAGATGCACAGAAGCAAAGCCATGTGAAAACACAGTGAGAAGGTGGCCGTCTACAGGCCAGGAAGGAGCCCCACCAGAAACCAACCCTGATGGCATCTTAATTTTGGACTTCTAGCCGCCAGAGATCTGAGAAAATAAGTTTCTGTTATTTAAGCTACTCAATCTATGGTATTTTGTTATGGTAGATCAAGAAGACTAATATGGATGGATATATGACACTATGCATTTGTCAAAATCCACAGAGTTTTATCAATTAGAAAGATTAAACTTTAGTATTTACAAGTTTAAAAAAAAATAATTTAAGAGGTAGTGGATCCCAAAATATGATGCAGGCTGTAACAAAATAATGTAAATGTATTATAAATGCACGTAATAATACTCATAAGGGGGTGGATAAGTTACTGACCTAATTACCTTTGAAGATGAGTGGAGCCTGCAAGACTAAAGGCAAATAGAAATATACATAAGCACTGTATTAGCACTGTACTGCAGTTGATGAAGTTGTTTCCTCATAGTTTCAGGTTTGCAAAATCACTATACATGTATATTGAAATTGAACAATTAATAAATGGATGGGCAGGTGTTAGGAGCCAGGTTTCTCACTGTTTGAGTTGGAGGTTACAGGCTATATTATTCTAGCCTTCTCTTTTAAGCCAAAGGAGAAGGCTAGAATAATGCATGTGGTAATTTATTTGATTTGAAGATATCAATATAAAGTCATATTTAGCTTTACTTAAGTACAGATGGTTGCATAAAGAAATGTGTATGTGTGTGTGTGTGTGTGTGTAATAACACATATATATCCTTGCTCCATTAGCAGAGAGGACCTAGAACAAATGATGCTCCAGTAGTGATGAGCACACTAGTGGCCAAATTTTGTTTCTAATATGATTATATAATAAAAGAAACCAGGGATCCTTGGAAAAACTGATGATTCCAGAACTAGGGCAGAGAATATACAAGATGAGACTGGAGCATCTTGTAAGTGTCAGAAAGTAAGAAATTACTAAAAATTAAAAAAGCAAGTAAATAAATCTGATCATAAGATGTCAAAATCTAGTCTATGTTTTTAAGCATTTGCAAACATTAAAAAAAGAAAATACTAAAAATAGTCATTTAAACTCATTATAATTATATTTCTGTCAATTTGTAGTTTAACTTATTTTGAACAATTTGCTTTATAATTATCAGGCCAAATAAAATGACCTTTTAAAACATCACATAAAGATCTTAAAAAGGTCTTCCTGGAACATCCTTGATGTCTGTGACTCTAAAGACAGGAGGCTCACTCTGGTCTGTTGCAAATACTTCTGAGTTTGTTTTTCTGACAAGTTGGTGTCACTGGGCCAAAGCTTGCCCAAGTAGGTGGACGCTCCTACCACTATACAATACCTAGTATATATATTTTTTTCTGCTGGAGAATAAATGGATCTCAAAGCCCTTACTGAGCCCATCTCTGAAGTATCCCAAGAATTGAAATGCGTTTGTACAAAGCTCACCACTTCACAGTCTTAACACTGGCAGAAGGAATCATTTAAATGCATAAGAATGATGCCTGGATTCTTACTGGGCTAACACCTTTCTCTGCTGAAAAGACAAAAAAAATCAAAAGTAATTATTCTCACAATATAAGTTAAGAAGCAGTTAATTGAGGAGAAAAAAGGGTTTAATACACTGAGACTGTCATTCTCAGTAGTTACAACTGTGAATGTCAAGTATCCTTAGAGATTAGCAAATAATTACAATAGATTGTGCAAGATTAAATTAAAATTACTGTTTGGAAGGGAGTAAGATCTGGTAAAGGGACAGGTGTTGGCCTAGAGGGACAACTGTTTAAGATTCATTGCTAAGGTCATAATCAATGATTCAAGACACACTGGGATGGTCCCGTGTGAGTTAGTGTGGGAGAAGAGGTGATATATACAGCTAGGAAAATGGGGCCAATCAACCAGTTTTGTTTATGTATTACAGTTAAAGAAGTGTGGTCAGAGAAATCTAACCTTCTCTTCATAGTTAAAACTAGAGACATTTGCAAAGCACAGCTCCAGAATGCTCCCATCTTTGTGACCCTGTGACTTCCAGACATTAGGGCACCCATCCCAACATAAAGCTGTGGCATCAGATATCTATATAGCTCCTATACCATTTGTAAATAAAAAGTACTTGGATACTATCTTGGGTAGTCGGTCATAAAAGCTTCATGGTGAGAAGTAGTCTTGTAAGGAACTATAAACGTGTGATGAAGCTCCACCAAAGTGTAACAACTGTCTACACATTCCACCAATAGGGCTTCTGAACTGGTTGCACAATTACCACATACAGCCCAGTAATTCAAGATCAAGTCAGTTTTTATCTAGGCAATTCCACCAAGTATCAAGCATGTTGAGGACCTGCTCTTATTTCCCAGTGCAACAAACCAAAGATAGTGAGGAACTCAATATGATATGATAGGGTGATGATAAGGATGGGTGGGGCGACCTCTCCCCTTTCTTAAAGATCACTGTAACTGTGTCTCCTAATAGTAATATGTGCTTTATTAATGGAGTGCTAGCCCAATGACCAAAACCATAGGTGTGGAATAATTCTGTGCTTTCTTCCAGATTGAATTTGTACCACAGCTTCACATAATACCATTGAAACAGGAAAAGCTCCCTTAACCCCATCTCAGGGCATGTAATGGGGGTGTGTCTCACTTCTTTGGTGCCCTAGTGCTCATACCCTTAGGGGGAGCATGCCTATGGGCAAGTCATGGGGATCGCCAATCCCATGGCAGCATCTAGGGTGGGTGTGTGTTACAGTGCACTCTTTCAGTTTTTCTGTCTGCAGGTGCTTGTGTTCATCAGCTCAGTTAGACTGTCTGCTTTATCACAAGGACAGAGGGCTTTCTGTATCCCAGGTTCTTGTCTTAGTGTACCAGGAAAATCGGATCCCACATGGGCTTGGAGAAGGAGTGCATGGTTTTATTGAGTGAAGGTAGCTCTCAGCAGAAGGATGGAAAGCCAGAGGTGAGATGGAGTGGGAAGGTGGTGTTTCTCTGGGCTCAGGCCGCTCGGGGGCTGTACTCTCCTCTGACCACCCCCAGCTGAATTCCACATCATCCCACTGTTGATGGCCTGTCGGTGGTTGTTGGTGCCTGTTGGTGTGCTCTTCTATTACTCTGCTCCTCTCAACATCCAGCCACCTGTGTGTTCTTCCGCTTGTGTGTTCCTCTCAATATCCAACCACTTGTGTATGCTAGAGTCTTGGGGTTTTTCCCACAGGATTGGGGGCACGCCAGGCCAAGGTGGTCTTGGAAAATGCAACATTTGGGTGTGAAAACAGAACAGAAGTGCCTGTCCTCACCTAGGTCTGCAGGCACAGGCCCAAAAGTGGAGCCCTTGACAGGGACCCCACATTTTTCTACCCAGCCCTTCCCCGTCCCCCTCCCATATTACCATCATACATGCTCAGCTTGAAGAACTTAATATTAATTTCTTAACAGATGTATGGTCAAATTAACAAATGGAAAATGAATGTTGTGGAATTCTGATGATTTCCTGGTAAATATTAGATACAATAACTATTTTAGCCTGAAATTTGTGGGCAATAGAGGCTCAAAGGACAGTAATGGCAAGATGTGATTGTCAACTTAAGGCTAAATAAGGCCAGAAGAAAACAGAATCTGAACAATATACCTGACCTTAAAACCTTTATGATTTGGAGAAGGCACAAGGTGGGATCAGTGAAAACAGTTGGGAAAAATAGTCCCTCAGTGATCAGTGTTTAAGGGACATTCTGTGGACACTGCATAGTTTCTAGATGTCATGGTACTAGGAGATAAACTTTGTAAGACAACATTAAAGTCCTTCCTGTAGGTGCCCAATGGGCCTATTATAAAATTATTTCTGCATCACCTTAATTCCCAAAAAAGGTGCATATATTAGGCCTCACCAGTCATTCCAGATTCCAGTTGGAGACAGTGACCTTCAACAAAATGTATTCAGAAAGCTGTTTTAGTAGAGAAGATCTGTGTGGGTTTGTAAGTACAATATGAACTTTGATGTGCTGGACACTCAATGTGTTAGTATAGCCCTGGTAGTTACCATTATGGGATGATACCATTTAAAATTGTGAATATGAAATGATAATTGTAAAGGAGGCTGGTCCAATTCCCTGGAAAAGGTCTTCATAAATGGACCCCAAACAGAATATGCCACAGGAAATGATGCAAATACACCAACAATTTGAAATAATTTAGAAATAAACAAGTTTGAAAGAGGTACATTGTTACAGCCTAGTCAAAGAAATTTTAGCAAATCTGCATTTTGCAGTGGCATTTCTGGGAATGTATTAAAGAAACACACACGTTGTAAAAATAATAACTCTTAGATTGTCTTTCAAAATAATAAGCTGAAATTGTTGTGGACATTATAGATTACCTCACTAGTTTCCATTTTAATCCTTTTCTCATTTTATAGTACTCATACCATTTTGGTGGAATTAACACCATCCCCAAATTCAGGTTGGGCCTTTGCTATCATAAGCATAATAGCCATATGGCTCTACTCTGTCTATGTGATTGATTCTGAAATGTGTATATAAAATGGAAATAAAATAATTGGGCATAGCATTTTCTTTGGCCATATTATGAGGGCAGGCAAATAACTTATGATGGTCCAATTTAAAAAAAGCAAAATAATTTTGATTGAAAGTTGCTTTAAAAAAAACTGAGCAAGATGGCTTAATAGAACCCTCCAGCAATTATCCTCCTACCCTCTGCAGAACACCAAAATAAACAAGTATTCATGCAAAAAAGTACCTTTATGAAAACCAAAACATCAGGTGATTGATCACAGTACTTGGTTTTAACATAAATATAAGAAAAAAATGCATTCAAGAGGATAGAAAGGAGAGTCTCACATTGTCTACATGACCCCCTCCCAATCCAAAACAGGGCAGCTAGAAGAATCTATGTGTCAGGAGAGAAAAAGTGAAATGAGTGTGGACATTGCATTAGAACTCGTTAGGACATTGTGTGCCACCCTGTCACAGTGGAACACAACACCAGGTCGACTTCTACTGGTACCCATGGAGGGAGCATTTAGACCAGCCCTGGACCAGAAGGGAATCTGATACTCCAGTGGGAGAAACCACGTCCTGGCCCACTTTGCCATGGGCTGACTAAAGTAGCTCAGGGCCTCGAAAATTTGAGTGGTAACCAGGCCATAGTGACTACAGTCATTGGGTGAGTCCTGCTGGTCTCAGATGCTGTGGAATGGAAGTGAGATTCAGTAGGACACCAGCTGCAGTTGGTGTGGAGGACCTGTGTGATCCCTCTCCCAATTCCAGGTAGTGCAGCTCAGAGAGAGACTCTTTCCACTTGGGCAAAGGAGAGATAAAAGTACAAGGGACTTGGTCTTGCAACTGGATATAAGCTCAACCACAGTTAAATAAAGCACCAGGTCAAATACTGAAGCTTCCAATTCCAGGATTTTGTTCCTGTACATCATTATTAGACCCACCCTGAGGAAGAAGGCAATCTGCTGCCCTGGTGAGTAGACCAAGTTCTGGCTGGATTCACCATCTACAGACTAAAGCGTATTTGGACACTGAATAAACATCAGCAGTAGCCAAACAGTGGCAGCTGTGGGCCTTTGGTGAGGCCCAGTACTAATGTTGGTCTGGAAAGCTCTGGGCTTCAAGTGCAACCCAGCATAGTGACAGTCGCAGTGGCTATGGGAGTGCCTGTGTCACCTCTCCCCCAACTCCAGGCAGCCCAGCACAGAGAGATTCCATCTGATTAGCAGAAAGAGAGGTAACAGAGCAAGAGACTTTGCTTGGAAAGTCAGGGAATTCTCTCTTATCTTTTCCAAGTCCACGAAGGCTGTGTATCTAGACTGCAAGAGTTGTAGCATACCAGGGCTCAGGGTGCCACCTAGTGCTGAAATGGCTGCAGTCACCACAGGCTTAAATGAAAAAAGCAATACCATATCCTCTGGGTTCTTTTTTTTTACTTTATTTATTATTATGCACTTTGGGGTTGGTGCATTATTGCATAGCGATGCGGGTTTGAATTTACATATATGTATACGCTACATTGCCATGTTGGTCTGCCATCCAGCTCGTCATTTACATCAGGTATAACTCCCCGGCTGATCCCTCCCACCTCCCCTCTGCATGATAGGCCCCGGTGTGTGATGTTCCCCTTCACTGGAGTCCAGAGTGATCTCATTGTTCCAGTTCCACCTATGGTGAACTTGTCACGGTGTTTGGTTTTCTGTTCTTATGATAGTTTGCTAAGAATGATGGTTTCCAGCTGCATCCATGTCCCTACACAAAAGGACTGAAACTCATCCTTTTTATGGCTGCATAGTATTCCATGGTGTATATGTGCATGTTTCGTCATCTTATGTTGGGACATTTAGGTTGATTCAAGTCTTTGCTATTGTGATGTTGCTGATAGACATACGTGTGTATGTGTCTTTATAGCAGCATAATTTATAATCAACTTGGGCTGGGTGTAGAAAACCATTTCAAAAAGGTTGAGTATGAACAAGGCCAGACTGCAAAAACTGAAATAAATACATAACTCTTCAATGTCCAGATATTGAAGAATATCCACAAGCATTAAGAATATCCAGGAGACATGATATCACTAAATGAACTAACTGAGACACTAGTAACCAATCCTGAAGTGGCAGAGATATAGAACCTCTCAGAGGCAGAATTCAAAATAGCTATTTTGTGGAAGCTCAATGAACTGCAAGATAAAACAGAGAAGATATTCAGAATTTCATCAGAGATTTTATCATAGAAGCTGAAATCATTTAAAAACATCAAACAGATATCTTAGAGTTGAAAAATTAAATTGACAGAATGAAAAATGCATGTGTGTCAACAACGGAGTTGATCAAACAGAAGAAAGAATTAGTAAGCTCAAAGATGTGATATGTCAAAACACACTATCAGAGGATGAAAAAGAATGAAATATGAGAAGGAAGTGAATTGCTCCTGCAAGACCCAGGAGACAGCTCAAATACTGTGAGTACCCAAATTGCGAAAGTGAGAAAGGGGGATCATGCACCCCTGAACACACACCCTTACAGGGGAACCTAAAGGTGTAGATCACGGGAGAAGGATTTGACCTTGCCTGGAGCTGAGTAAATCTATAGTGCTGAGTGAAATACAGGGGTAGAGGAGAAGCAGGAAAAGTCCCGTGGGCTCTCTGGGTCTCCAGGGCAGTTATGTCTGACTTGTCTCACAGGGTTCCTTGGGGAGGGCTGCCAGAGGAACTGGGAAAAGATCACAGGAGAAGGAAACCTCCAGCTGAACTTTGTAACAATTCCAACCGAACCCAAAGTCTCCTGGCCAGAACTCGGGGGATGACGTGAATCTGGTGCGCAGACTCCCAGACAGGGAGCCCTGCTTTATTCTCAGCCTGGAGGCTGGTAGTAGCCTGGAGCAAGTTTGCCCAGCAGGCCCCACTGCGTGGAAACAAACTCAGTGCTGTTGGGGCATGGTGGGAGTGAGACTAGCATTTTTTGTTGTGTGGGGGCTGGGTGAGGCCTCTAACTGCCAGCTTCCCCAACTTCCTTGATACTCTGCATGACACAGCAGAGGCAGCCATAATCCTCCTGGGAAAATAACTCCATTGACTGGGAATCACACTCCCATCTGCCACAGCAGCCACAGCAAGCTCCACCCAAGGAGAGTCTCACCTCATACACACCTAACCCTGCCCCACTAGATGGTCCTTCCCTACCCACCTTGGTAGCTGAAGACAAAGGGCATATTATCTTGGGAGTACTAGGGCCCCACCTACCGCCTGATCCTCCATATCTCTTTAAAGTGTCACCTCGTGGCAGGAGGCCAACCAGCACAAAACTAGTGCATCAAACAACCACAACTAAAGACCCTCACAGAGTCCATTTAACTCTCCTGCCATCCCCACAGGAGCAGGTGCTGGTATCCATGGATAAGAGACCTGAAGATAGTAAAGATAGTATACATCACAGGACTCTGGGCAGACAACCCCCAGTACCAGCCTGGAGCCTGGTAGCTCTGCTGGCTGGCTAGACCCAGAAGAGAAATAACCATCACTACAGTTCAGCTCTCAGGAAGCCACATCCCTAGGAAAAAGAGGAGAGTACTACATAAAAGGAACACCACGTGAGACAAAAAAAAAAATCTGAACAGCAACCTTGAGTCTCAGTTCTTCCCTCAGACATAGCCTTAACCAAATTAGAAGAAATTTTTTTAAAAATCTAGAAATATAACAAAACAAGGTTGTTTAACACCCCCAAAAACATCACACTAATTCACCAGCAATGGATCCAAACCAAGAAATCCCTGAATTGCCCGAAAAAAATTTAAGACAGCTGATTATTAAGCTAATCAATGAGAAAGGTGATGTCCAACTTAAAAAAATAAAAATAAAAATGAAAAGATACAACAAGGCCAGGCATGGTAGCTTATAACTATAATCCCAACACTTTGGGAGGCCGAGGTGAGCAGATCACCTGAGGTCAGGAGTTCGAGACCAGCCTGGCCAACATGGTGAAACCCTGTCTCTACTAAAAATACAAAAAAATAAAAATAAAATAAAAATAAAAATAAAAATTCCCCGGGCATGGTCATGGGCACCTGTAGTCCCAGCTACTCAGGAGGCTGAGGCAAGAGAATTGCTTGAACCAGGGGGCAGAGATTGCAATGAGCCGAGATCATGTCACTGCACACCAGCCTGGGTGACAGAGTGAGACTGTGTCCAAAAAAAAAAAAAAAAAAAAATACAACATATGAGGGGAGAAATCTTCAGGGAAATAGATAGCATAAATAAAAATCATGACAAATGCAGGAAATAAAGGACACACTTAGGGAAATGCAAAATGTACTAGCAAGTGTCAGCAATAAAATAGAACAAGCAGAAGAAGGAACTTCAGAGCTCAAAGACAAGATTTTGCTTTAATCAATCCAACAAGGACAAAGAAGAAAAATGTTTTTAATGAACAAAGCTTCCAAGAAGTTTGGGATTATCTTAAACAACCCAACCCAAGAATAATTGGAGTTCCTCAGGAAGAAGAGAAATCTAAAAGTTTGGAAAATATATTTGGGGGAATATTCGAGTAAAACATCCCTGGCATTGCTAGAGACCTAGACATTCAAATACAAGAAGCTCAAAGAACACCTGGGAAATTCATTGCAAAATATCATTGCCTAGGCACATTGTCATCAGGTTATCTGAGGTCAAGACAAAGGGAAGACTCTTAAGAGTTGCAAGGCAAAAGTACAAGGTAACCTATAAAAGAAAACAGATTAACAGAAAACTTCTCAGCAGACACCCTACAAGCTAGAAGTAATTGGGGCCCTATCTTCAGCCTCATTAAACAAAACAATTATAAGCCAAGAATTTTGTATCCAGCAAAACTAAGATTCATAAATGAAGAAAAGATACAGTGTTTTTTAGACAAACAAATGCTGAGAGAATTTGCCAATACCAAGACAGTACTACAAGAACTACTAAGGGGAGATTGAAATCTTGAAACAATCCTGGAAACACATCAAAACAAAACCACTTTAAAGCATAAATGTCGCAGAACCCATAAAATTAAAATACAATTTTAAAAAGGTATACAGGCAACAAATAACGCAATGAATGGAATAGTACCTCACATCTCAATACTAACGTTGAATATAAATGGTCTAAATGTTCCACTTCAAAGATACAGAATTGCAGAATGAATAAGAATTCACCAAGCAAGTATCTGCTACCTTCAAGAGATTCGCCTAATATATAAGGACTCACATAAACTTAAGGTAAAGGCATGGAAAAAGATATTCTATGCAAATAGACACCAAAAGCAAGCAGGTGTAGCTATTCGTATATCAGGCAAAACAAACTTTAAATCAAGAGCAGTTTAAAAAGACAAAAAGGGACATTATATAATAATAAAAGGCCTTGACCAACAGGGAAATATCACAATCCTAAATATACATGCACCTAACACTGGAGCTTCCATATTTATAAAACAATTACTACCAGACCTTAAAAGTGCGATAGACAGCAAGACGATAATAGTGGGGGATTTCAAAAGTTCACAGACAGCACTAGACAGGTCATCAAGACAGAGGTCAACAGAGAAACAATGGACTTAAATTATACCCTAGAACAAATGGACTTAACAAATATTTATGAAACATTCTACCCAACAACTGCAGAATATACATTCTATTTATCAGCACATGGAAAATTCTACATAATAGGCTATATGATAGGCCACAAAAGAAGTCTCCATAAATTTTTAAAAATTGAAATTACATCAAGTACTCTCTCAGACCACACTGGAATAAAACTAGAAATCAACTCCAAAAGAAATCTTCAAAACCATGAAAATACATGGAAATTAAATAACCTGCTCCTGAATGATCAGTGGGTAAACAATGAAATCAAGATGAAAATTAAAATATTCTGTGAACCGAATGATAATAGTGAAACAACCTATAAATTTCTGGTATACAGCAAAAGTGGTGCAAAGAGGAAAGTTGATAGCGTTAAGCTACAACAAAAAGTATGAAATAGCACAAATAGACAATGTAAGGTCACACCTCAAGGAACTAGAGAAACCAAAACAAACCAAAACCAAACACAGCAAAAGAAAAGAAACCACCAAGATCAGAGCAGAACGAAATGTAATTGAATTAAGCAAAACATTACAAAAGAAAAATGAAACAAAAAGCTGGTTATTTTAAAAGATAAATAAAATTGATAAACCATTGGCAACATTAACCCAGAAAAGAAGAGAGAATATCCAAGTAAGCTCAATTAGAAATGATATGGGGGATATTACAACTGACACCACAGAAATACAAAAGATCATTCAAGGCTGCTGTGAACACGCGCATAAACTAGAAAACCTAGAGGAGATGAATAAATGCCTGAAAATATACAATCCTTATAGCTTAAATCAGGAAGACTTAGAAACCCTGAACAGACCAATAACAAGCAGCAAGACTGAAATGGCAATTTAAAAATTACCAACAAGAAAAAAAGTTCAGGATGGGACAAATTCACAGCAGAATTCTATCAGACATTGAAAGAACTTAGGTACCAATCCTATTGACATTATTCCACAAGATAAAGAGAGAATTCTTCCTAAATCATTCTGTGAAGCGAGTATCACCCTACCACCAAAACCAGGAAAAGACATAACCAAAAAAGGAAACTACAGACCAATATCCCCGATTAATATAGATACAAAAATAATTAACAAAATGCTAGCTAACCAAGTCCAACAGCGTATCAAAAACATAATCCACCATGATCAAGTGGGCTTCATACCAAGGAAGCAGAGATGGTTTAACATAAGCAAGTCAATAAATGTGATATATCCCATAAACAGAATTAAAAACAAAAATCACATGATTATCTCAACAGATGAAGTAAAAGCATTTGACAAAAGCCAGCAGTGCTTTATGATAAAAATCCTCAGCAGAATCAGCATACCTGAATGTAATAAAAGCCTGACCTACTTGAATGTAATAAAAGCCATCTATGGCAAACACACAGCCAACATTATACTGAATGGGGAAAAGTTGAAAGCATTTCCTCTGAGAACTGGAACAAGACAAGGATGCCCACTCTCACCACTTCTGTTCAACATAGTACTGGAAGTCCTAGCAAGAGCAATCAGACAAGACAAAGAAATAAATGTCATCCAAATTGGTAAAGAAGAAGTCAAACTGCCACTATTTGCTGATGATATGATCGGATACCTAGAAAACCCTAAAGACTTCCAAAAAGCTCCAAGAACTGATAAATGAATTCTGCAAAGTTTCAGGATACAAAATTAATGTACACAAATCAGTAGCTCTGCTATACACCAACAGTGACCAAGCTGAGAATCAAATCAAAACTCAATGCCTTTCACAATAGCCACAAAGTAAATAAAATACTTACAAATATACATAACCAAGGGGGTGAAAGACCTCTACAAGGAAAACTGCAAAACACTGCTGAAAGAAATCACAAACAACACAAACAAATGGAAAAACATCCCATCCTCATGGATGGGTAAAATCAATATTGTGAAAAAGACCATACTGTCAAAAGCAACCTACAAATGTAATGCAATTTTCAACAAAATGATACCATCATTCTTCACAAAACTAGAAAAAACAATCCTAAAATTCATATAGACCCAAAAAAGGAGCCTGCATAACCAAAGGAAGACTAGGCAAAAAAAAGAAAGAAAAAGAAAAAAAAAAGAAATCTGGAGGCATCACATTACCCAAATTCAAACTACACTATAAGGCCATAGTCACCAAAACAGCATGATACTGGTATAAAAACAGGCACATAGACCAATGGAACAGAATAGAGAACCCAGAAATAAACCCAAATGCTTATAGCCAACTGATTTTCAACAAAGCAAACAAAAACATAAGGTCGGGAAAGGACAGCCTATTCGACAAATGGTGCTGGCATAATTGGCAAGCCACATGTAGGAGAATGAAGCTAGATCCTCATCTCTTACCTTATACAAAAATCAACTCAAGGTGTATCGAGGACTTAAATCCAAGACCTGAAACTGTAAAAATTATAGAAGATAACATTGGAGAAATCCTTCTAGACATTGGCTTAGGCAAAGACTTCATGACCAAGAACCCAAAAGTGAATGCAACTAAAACAAAGATAAATAAGTGGGACTTAATTAAACTAAAATGCTTCTGCACAGCAAAAGGAACAGTCATCAGAGTAAACAGACAATGCACAGATTGAGAGAAAATCTTCACAATCTATCCATCCAACGGAGGACTAATATCCAGAATCTCCTGGGAACTCAAACAAATTAGCAAGAAAAAGCAAATAATCTCATCAAAAAGTGGGGTAAGGACATAAATACACAATTCTCAAAAGAAGATATACAAATGGCCAACAAACATATAAAAAATGATCAATGTCACCAATGATCAGAGAAATGCTAATCAAAACCACAATTCAATACCACCTTACCCCCAAAGAATGGTCATAATAAAAAAAATCAAAAACTAATAGATGTTGGCATGGATGTGGTGAAAAGGGAACACTTCTACACTGCTGGTGGGAATGTAAACTAGTACAACCACTAGAAAAAAACAGTGTGGAGACTCCTTAGGGAACTAAAAGTAGAACTAACATTTGATCCAGCAATCCCACTACTGGGTACCAACCCAGATAAAAAGTCATTATACAAAAAAAGATATTTGCACATGCATGTTTATAGCAGCACAATTCGCAATTGCAAAAATGTGGAACCAGCCCAAGTGTTCATCAATGAGTGGATAAAGAAACTGTGGGATGTGTGTGTGTGTGTGTGTGTGTATACACACACATATACATACATATATATAGTGGAATACGTATATATAGTGGAATATATATATAGTGGAATATATATATAGTGGGATATATATAGTGGAATATATACATATATATATTTGTATATATATATATACACTACTCAGTCATAAAAAGGAAGGAATTAACGGCATTTGAAGCAACCTGGATGGAATTGCAGACTATCATTCTAAGTGAAGTAACTTGGGAATAAAAAACCAAACATTGTATGTTCTCACTCATAAGTGGGAGCTAAGCTCTGAGAATGCAAAGGCACAAGAATGATACAATGGAATCTGGGAACGCTTGGAAAGGATGGGAGGGAGGGCTGAGGGATAAACGACTGAAAATTGGGTTCAGTGTATACTGCTTGGGTGATAGGTGCACCAAAATCTCACAAATCACCACTAAAGAACTTACTCATGTAACCAAATACCACCTGTTCCACCAAAAACCAATGGAAATTTTAAAATCCAATAAAAAAAGAAAGAATGAAGTGTGCTTATGAGATCCAGAAAATTGTCTCAAGTGGGGGAAATAAAACACAGAATTACTTGCTTTAAAGAGGATGTAGAGAGATCAGGGTAGAATGTTTATTCAAATAAATAATAACAAAACATTTTTCAAGCCTCGAGAAAAATATAAATATCCAAATACAAGAATGTTAAAGAACACCAAGAAGACTCAATCTAAATAAGATGACTGCAAGGCATATAATAATCGAGCTCACAAAAGTCAAGGACAAATAAAGAATCCTAAAGTCGGCAAGAGAAAAAACCAAATAACATGTAAAGGACCTCTGATACGTCTATCAGCAGACTTCTTGGCAGAAATCTTGCAAGCCAGTAAAGAATAGGATGACATATTGAAAGTGCAAAAGGAAAAAACTGAAAGCTGAGAATACTGCCAGCAAAGTTATCTTTAACTTGAGAATATCCACAAAGTTATCCTTAAAACATGAAGGACAGATAGACTTTCACAGAGAAAAGCTGATGAAATTCATTACTAGACCTGTCTTTCAAGTAATACTGAGTTCTTCAATATGAAAGGAAATGACACAAAAAGGCAAGAAATCATCTAGAGATCTAAAACTCACTGATAAATGTAGATACATAGACAAATTTAGAATATTATAGTACTGTACTTGTATATAAACCACTTATATCTTTACTGTGAAGACTAAAAGACAAAGCTATCAAAAATAATAACAGGCTAGGCATGGTAGCTCATGCCTATAATCCCAGCATTTTGGGAAACCAAGATGGGTCAATCACCTGAGGTCAGGAGTTCAAGACCAGCCCAGGCAATATGGCGGAACCCCTCTCTACCAAAACTACAAAAAATTAGCTGAGCATGGTCGTGCACTCCTGTGGTTCTAGCTACTCAGGAGGCTGAGGTAAAAGGATCACTTGAGCCTTGGGGGCAGAGGTTGCAGTGAGCCAAGATTATGTCACTGTACTCCAACTTGCGTGACACAGTGAGATCCTATCTCAATAATAATAATAATACAAGCAATTTTAAGAAACAGACAATATAAAAAGTTATATAGAAACAACAAAAAGTCATAAGGGGGGATGGAGTTAAAGTGTAGCACTTTTTCAATTTTCTCTTTTTTTCTCCATCATCGTCAGAGTTGTCTTTAGTTTAAAACAATTCTTTAGAATAGTCTTGCAAGTCTCCTTGTATCCATGAAGCAAAAGTCTGTAACAAATATACAAAAAATATAAAGCAAGAAATTAAGATATACTACCAGAAAAAAATCACTTATACACAAGGAAGGACAGAAATAAAGAAAAAAAGGACTTAGAAAACAAGCAGGAAGCAAATAACACAATGAAAGTTGTAAGTCCTTACCTATCCATAATAATATTGGCAGTAAATGGAATAAATTATCTAATCAAAAGACCTAGAGTGGCTGAATGAATCAAAAAATAAGACCCAAAGTAGATTCTGTGTACAAGAAACTAATTTTACTGATAAAGACATACAACAGACTGAAACTTAAGGAATGGAAAAAAGATATTCTATGCAAATAGAAACCAAAACAGAGCAGGAATAACTATACTTATATCAGATAAAGTAGATGTCAAGCCAAAAACTGTGAAAAGAAACAAAGAAGGTCATTATACAATGATAAAAGGGTCAATTCAGCAGAGGATATAATAATTGTAAATGTATATGAACCCAGCACCGGTGCACAGAGATATATTTAAAAATATTAGTACAACTAAAGAGAGAGGTAGATCCCAAAACAATAACAGGTGTGGACTATAACACCCCACTTTCAACACGGTAAAGATCATCTAGACAAAAAAACTAACAAAGAAATGTCAGACTTAATCCGCACTATAAACTCAGAGGACCTATTACACACTTAGGAAACATTTCATCCAAAAGGTGCAGAATACACATTCTTCTCCTCAGCACATGGAACATTATCTAAGAAAGACCATATGTTAGGCCACAGAATAAATCTCAACAAATTTTTAAAATATTAAAATTATATCAAGTATCCTTTCTAAATACAATGGAATAAAACAATAGAAATAAATAACTAGAATTTGAAAACTATACAAATACATGAATATTGAACAACAGGCTCCTAAATGACCAATGGGTCAAGGAAGAAATTAAGAAGGAAATTTTTAAAGTTTCCTGAAACAAATGAAAATTAAAGCACAACATACCAAAACGTAGAGGACACAGCAAAAGCAATACTAAGAGGAAAGATTGTAGCAATAAATGCCTAAGTCAAGAGAAGCATAAAAACTTTAAATAAACAACCTAAAAATGCACCTTAAAGAAGTAGAAAATCAAGAACAAATCAAACCTTGAATTAGTAGAATAAATAATAAAAATTGGAGCAGAAATAAAATTGAAACTGAAAGACAATACAAAAGATCAATTAAACAAAAAGTTGGCTTTTTGAAAACATGACAAAAATCTACAAACCTTCAGCCAGACTAAGAGAAGACTCAAATAAAATGATAGATGAAAAATTAGACTGGGGTGTTGGGGGCAAGTGGAGGGAAAGCATTAGGACAAATAGCTAATGCATGTGGAACTTAAAACCTAGATGACAGGTTGACAGGTGCAGCAAACCACCATGACACACATATACCTATGTAACAAACCTACACATTCTGCAGTTGTATCCTGGAACTTAAAGTAACATTAAAAAAAAGAAGAAGAAGAAAAATGAGACATTACAAGTAATACCACAGAAAATAAAAAGATTATTATAGACGATTACGAGCAGTGCCAATAAATTTTAAAACCTAGAAGAAATGGGTAAATTCCTAGACACATACAATCTACCAAGATTGAATCATAAAGAAATAGAAAACCTGAACAGACCAATAATAGGTAATGAGATAACAATGGTAATAAAATGTCTCCCATCAATGAAAAGCCCAGGATCTTGTGGCTACACTGCTGAATTCTACCAAAAATTTAAGGAAGAACTAATACAAATCCTACTCAAATCATTCCAAAATATCAAATAGGAGGGAATGCTTCCAAACTCATCCTGGAAGGCTAGCCTTATTCAGATACCATAACCAAAGACACCCCAAAAGAGAAAATTGTAGGCCAATATTACCAATAAACATACATGCAAAATCCTCAACAAAATGCTAGCAAACTGAATCCAACAACAAATTTAAAAGATCATTCGTATGATCAAGTAGGATTAATGTTAGGGATGCAATGATGGTTCAACATACACAAATCAATAAATGCGATATATCACATAAATAGAATAAAGTACCAAAACCATAAGGGCATTTCAATAGATGCCAAAAAAAATTCAATGAAATTTAACATCGTTTCATGAAAAAAACTCTCAACAAAATGGATATAGAAGGAGCATATCTCAAAAGAATAAAGGTCATGTATGGCAAACACAGCTAGCATCATATTAAATGGGAAAAAACCTGAAAGCCCTTTGTCTATGACCTGGAAAAAGACAAAATAACTGCTTTTACCACACAAAAAATATTATTTTCATGGGGTACATGTGTGGGCTTGTTCCATAAATATACTGCATAATGCTGGGGTTTGGGCTTCTACTGAACCCATCACCCAGATAGCTAACATAGTACTCAATAGGTAGTTTTTCAATCATTCCTCTCTTCCTCCCCCTTTTTGGAAGTCCTAGTGTCCATTATTTATATCTTTATGTCCATATGCATCCATTTTTTGCCTCCTGTTTGTAAGTGACAACATGCAGTATTAGATTTTCTGTTTCTGCATTCATTCACGTAGGATAATAGCCTTCAGCTGCATCCATGATGCTGAAAAGGGCATGATTTTATTCTTTTTGGTGGCTGTGTAGTATTCCACGGTGCTTTCACCACTTTTATTCAACATAGTACTGGAAATTCCAACAAGAACAATTAGTTAAGAGAAAGAAACAATGCCCAAATTGGGAAGGAAGAAGTTAAATTGTCTTTATTTGCAGATAATATGATTTTATATTTAGAAAAAATCTAAAGACCCCACCAAAAACGAATTGGAACTAAGAAACTGATTTTATATATAAAATCAACATACAAAAATCAGTAGCATTTCTAAATGCCAACTGTGAAAAATGTAAAAAAGAAATAAAGAAAGCAATCCTTTTTACAATGACTACAAAATATAAAATACCTAGAAATAAACTAAACCAAAGAAATGAAAGATGTCTGCAATAAAAATTATAAAACATTGATAAAAAATAAAGACCACACAAAAATAGAAAAATATCCATGTTCATGAGTTGGACTAATTAATATTGTTAAAATGTCCATACTACTCCAAGTTATCTACATATACATAAACACAATCTATGTCAAAATACCAAAGACATTCTTTATGGAAACAGAAAATAAACAGTCCTAAAATTCATATGGAGCTACAAAAGGATCAGAATGGTCAAAGCAATCCTGAAGAAAAAGAACTAAGCTGGGGCATCAAATTGCCTTACTTCAAATTATACTATAAACTTATGGTAACCAAAACAGCATGGTACTGGCATATGAATAGACACCTGGACCAATGAAACAAAATAGAGAACTCATAAATAAATCTATGCATTTATAGTCAACTTATTTTCAACAAAAGAGCCAAGAACACACACTATAGTAAAGACAGCCTCTGTAATAAATGTTGTTGGGAAAACTGGGTATCCATACACAGAAGAATGAAACTAGACACATCTGTCTCTCACCATATACAACACCCAAATCAAAATGGATTAAAGACATAAATCTAAGATCCAAAATTATGAAGTGACTAGAAGAAAACTTTGGGGAAAAGCTTCAGAATATTGGTCTGTGCAATGATTTCTTGAGTAAGACCTCAAAGCACAGGCAACCAAAGGAAAAATGGGAAAATGAAATCACATCAGCTAAAAAACTTCTGCACAGCAAAGGAAACAATCATAAAATGAAGAGACAACCTAGATAACAAGAGAAAATATTTGCAAAGTATTCAACTGGCAGGGGATTAATAATAAAAATATGTAAGAAATTCCAACAACCCAATAGTAAAAAATCAAACAATCTGATTTAAAAATGGGCAAAAGAGCTGAGTAGACATTTCTCAAACTAAGACATACAAATGGACAACAGATATATACAAAGTGTTCTAAATCACTAATCATCAGGTAATTTTATATCAAAATAGCAATGAGATACCATTTCACCCCAGTTAAAATGGCTATATCAAAAACACAGAAAATAAAAACTGTTGGTAAGGAAATGAAGAAAGGGGTATCCTTGGACATTGTTAGTGGGAATATAAATTAGCATAACCATTATGAAAAACAGTGTGGTAGTTCCTCAAAAACTAAAACTAAAAATTCCATAAGATCCAGCAATCTCACTATTGGTAATATATCCAAAAGAAAGGAAATCAGCATATCAACGAGCTATCTGCACTCACATATTTATTTGCAGCACTGATCACAATAGACAAGATATGGAATCAACTTAACTGTCCATCAATAAATAAATGGATAAACACCTATTTAACTTTTTAATATGTTAGTCAATACATTGTTTTTATTGTATACCCATTTGGTTTGTTATCCTAAAACATGTAACTGAAAACATCTTACTTGATATAGCAACCTAATATTGTTGATTATTTTCAGAATTATAGGATACTGTGAAAAACTATGACTCACCAAAAAAAAAAAAAAAAAAATTTAAATGATGTCACTTTATGCGGAATAGATAAAGTTTGTTAAGTATTGTAATCACATTCAAAAATAACTCTTTAAGTTTAAAATAAACCAGGTCTCTAAATCTAAAATATGCCTACACAATGCTGTGAAGAAACACTTAATATATGTATTCGCGAGTATGTATGCTACACATTTGCGTATGGTCATAATGGATTCATGTCGCCATAAGTGTATACACATGGTATTTCTATGTTAATTGGTAGGTTTCCAAAGAATGTGAGAAATGTCTGAAAGATGGAAAACAGATGGAGCAGGAGACCTGAGGGGAGGAGCTAGAGAGCTTGAAGGATTCAGTGAGCAGAGACAGGAAGAGAGAAAAGGCCACCTACAGGTTCCACTGCTGTGAACTGTGGAAAGGGAAGGAGGAGCCCAGGAGGGGCCCCAGGGAAAGAAAGGCAGACCTACTCTGTGTTTAGAAGAAGGGAAGACATCAGTACTAAGAGGAAACTAACCCTGCAGTCTTGTGCAGAAAAAGGGCAGAGACTACAGCCACTGCAGCAGGGAAAGGTGGCAGCCCGATGTGGCTGAGGGGCGGCCGCCGCCAACAGGGAGGCAGACGGCCAGCGAGCCAAGCGCTGGGGACACCGCTGCAGTGCTCTTTGCCTGCCTCGCCGCACTACTACACAAGCTCCTCATCTACGGATCCTACCCTCCTCGCTCTTGCAAACACTCACACAGTCAATCGCCTGTTGACCCTCCTTCGGCACAGGCTCACAGTAGAGGCAGCAGAGAGGTGTCCGATTTGGGCACCCGAGGCCCGCGATCCGCAGCGGTGGGGGCCAGGCAGGGCAAAGCCATTGGTGGGCACCAGAATGGAGAGGGGGATGGGAAGGAATCCAGCAGGAGACATGGGGTGGAGGTGGGCACCAGGCAAGGGTGGGGTGGGGGAGTGCGGTGGACAAGAGGGGAAGGGGTAGGAATAGGAGCCAGACAAGGATTTGAAAGTGATACCCAGGAAGCAAGGGAGGTAGGTACCAGGGAAGTGGTTAGGATAGGCAGTGGGGGTTATGGACAGCAGCAGGGGCATAGAGGGCATGAGGGTAGTGGGTGCTGGTCAAGGCCGCTTTGCAGGGGATTGGGAGTGGACGCCAGTGGCAGC